>NC_043018.1:3436086-3438586 GCF_006345805.1 Octopus sinensis | reverse complement strand
ACACACACACACACACACACACACACACACACACATAACTGAATGAATTATATAAAAGCAACTGAATATGAAACTCCATGAAAATTGTTCAAACTGAAGTCCTTCTTGAGTGACATAATTTTCCATTTGAGTCAAAACAGAATTACAGGTAGTATTTATGGAATTTTGATTTAATTGTTAGGTGATTTTGGCCAACCCTGTATATATATATATATACATACATGCATATATAATTTATAAGAGACATTCAACATCTTTGGTCAATTTTGTATGGCGACTGAAGCAAGATAAAATTAATTACAACATAACTTGATCCATAGTAAGACACGCGAAACCAAATAATATAATTTCTAGGAGGCGCCGCCTCTGCTCCAAGGAATCCCTGTCTATTCTGTAGACCAATGAAAATATCATTAATAAAATTTCTGAAAGACTTTCAAGATGCCTCCACTCATATAAATATATTTTCGCTTAATGCAGTGGGAATGAATTTGAATAACTGTTTACATTAAGGTATGGATGAATTGAGTTTAGTTGTTATCTCCCCATTCTTATATACACAAAATAGCTACTTAACTCGCTTTGTGACCGTGAGTGTACCAAACCACACGGGTGCATATGCTTACATTTTCGCGGATGCTTGTATAAGCAAGTGTACTCGCGCCATTCAGCTTGAGCGAGGGCGTTTATACATCTGTATTTGTTAACGGTTATTTTTAATACTTTTCTCGCCGTATCGCGTGTTCATTTCCCTTTTATTCCCATCTGTGATTTTATTTTTGATCTTCTCTATAAATGAAGATATTTCCTTCGTTTTGCTGTTTTTCTTTCTACGAAATGAGAAGATACATTGCGGAACTGTTATTGTAACGAGTTGTATATATTTAATCACCCGATGAGACACAACTGCACCACTGGATGCTCCTGAATCAGTTGTTAAGTGTCCCACTCGTCAGGGATCGATGCTTGATGCGTCGAAACAACTGTCGTGATTAATAATAAATTCTCGTATATTCTTTCGACTTGTTATTTGGGTAACAGGGTGGATGTAAGTGGTGCGACAGCAAGAGCGAGACTTGGTTGAGTGAATGTGAAGCGTTGTTATATGGGAAAATGTTCTCATTAAAGATGAAAGAAGGGTCAATAAGAGTTGGGCAACAGCAAACAGATCCACACTGTTTATGGCTTTCTGGAGTTTGGAATCATCTGCAAAGATTTTCAATGTAGAATGTTTGATGACGTCTACTATGTCATCGATGTAGATAAGGAATGTATGCATGCATGCATGCAGACATGTATGTATGTATGTATGTATGTATGTATGTATGTATGTATGTATTCATGTATTATGTATGTATTTATGCATGCAGTCATGTATGTATGTATACATATATATATAGGCGCAGGAGTGGGTGTGTGGTAAGTAGCTTGTTTACCAACCACATGGTTCCGGGTTCAGTCCCACTGCGTGGCACCTTGGGCAAGTGTCTTCTACTGTAGCCACGGGCTGACCAAAGACTTGTGAGTGGATTTGGTAGACGGAAACTGAAAGAAGCCCATCGTATATATGTATGTATATATATATATATATATACGTGTGTCTCTTTGTGTATCTGTGTTTGTCCCCCTAGCATTGCTTGACAACCAATGCTGGTGTGTTTATGTCCTCGTTACTTAGCAGTTCGGCAAAAGAGACCGATAGAATAAGTACTGGGCTTACAAAAGAATAAGTCCCGGTGTTGAGTTGCTCGATTAAGGCGGTGCTCCAGCATGGCCGCAGTCAAATGACTGAAACAAGTAAAAGAGTAAAAGAGTAAAGAGTATATATATATATAATATATATATATATATATAGTAAATCCCCAAAAGAAGAACTAGCGAGGTCCTGGTACATGTACTGCTGCTGAGACCCTCTTCGGTCATGACTGACCATGGGATTGCACTTAGAAAGTTACCCTCCCAGGCACAAGTTCGGGCAAGGTTGTTTATGGATGACCAGCCGTCGCCCATGCATAGCGGTCTCCCCTCTCCCCACCATCAGTGCTATCGAAGGGAAAGGCAAAGGCTGATACAGCTTGGCACCTGTGAGGTCGCAACTCATTTCTACAGCTGAGTGAACTGGAGCAACGTGAATAAAGTGTCTTGCTCAAGAACACAACACGCAGCTCAGTACGGGATTCGAACTCACAACCTCGCGATCGTAAACTCGACGCTCTAACCACTGTTTCAGTCATTTTACTGCAGCCATGCTGGAGATCCAAGACTTATTCTTGGTAAGACTAGTACTTATTCTATCAGTTTTTTTGCCGAACTGCTAAGTTACGGGGACGTAGACACACCAACATCGGTTGTCAAGCGATGGTAGGGGGACAGATACAGACACAAAGATATGCACACATATATATATATATATATTTGAGGGGCTTCTTTCAGTTTTCGTCTAGCAAATCCACTCACGAGGCTTTGGTCGGCCTAAGGCTATAGTAGAAGCCCTAGGTGT
>NC_043018.1:3429747-3430986 GCF_006345805.1 Octopus sinensis | reverse complement strand
ATATATATATATATATATATATATATATATATATATATATATATATATATATAGATATAATATATATATATATATATATATGCATAAAAGGCGAAACTGGCTGAATCGTTAGCACGCACTCCGGTCAAAATGCGTCGTTGCGGCATTTTGATCGTCTGTATGTTCTGGGTTCACACTCCACCGAGGTCAACTTTGCCTTTTATCTCTTCGGGGTTCAATAAAATAATACCAGTGAAACTCATCCTCCCCCCCCACCGCCGAAATTTCACGCCTTGTGCCTTTAGTAGAACAAACATCCTGCGTTCGTGAAATAAACATGCAAAGCGGCTGAGTACTTCATAGACATGCGCAACCTTAAAGTAGTTTTCAGAAACATTCAGCGTGACATAGAACAGAAATGGTTGTTCCAGGACATGATGCGCCGCCAGTTATCCTAACCATAAGCCATGCGTCTTCTTACACCACACACACACACACACACACACACACACAAATATAACAAATTAAAAAGATGGTTTAATAGCAATTAGAAACACCCAAAAGCAAACTAAGAGAGAGGTCACAAAGTGACGGGGTTGCTGGTCAGCACGGTTATGCTAAAATAAGAGTTAAATTAACTCTAAGCCACAAAAACACTCTAATTTAATGATTGATAAAGGGAGGTAAGTCCTTAGCATATGAGGCCGTATCGCAAATTCGAATCTTGTGGTTGAAACATTAATTCTCATCAGCGGCTTTTAACGCCTAGAGTTAACTCAACTTCTCTGCCAATCATATAAGACAAACCGTTTAAATCATATGATGACATGCATACATACATACGTACATGGTACATGCATACACACACACACACACACACACACACCACACACATACATACATAATGATCAATATGGAATACGGAGTGTAACTAGAAGCTTTATTAGCACAATAATCGTTTCGGCTTCATTCTGCACTGCTCCCCAGTGTCCGAGGGATGATGTAATGACATCAGATGCAACGCACAGTGCAACAGAACTTCATCAGGTGACGTAACATGCTTCAAATGTTACCAGATTTGCATTTCATTTTCGCTCCAGCTCATATGCAGGTGGTGCGATCCTAGCAGATCAGACACCTTTAATTTATACACACACACAACACACACACACACACACCACACACATAAGATACGAGTGAGCAGGAAAAGAATGAATTTAGCATATCTATAATAATTGTTTACAATTTTTTTTGCTATCC
>NC_043018.1:3374747-3427247 GCF_006345805.1 Octopus sinensis | reverse complement strand
GCGCTGGTGACTCTAAAGATAATTACAATAATGATGATAATGATTATAATAATAATAATATATCTAGTGATCATAATACCGCGGCAAAAGAATTTTACCTGCTGAGAAAATATAGAGATTTTCTCATGGAAATAATAAAAAAAAAGTGGCCTCTTAAGGCGGTTTCAATACCAATGATTGTAGCAGCACTTGGAATGATCAAAAACGGAACAGAAAATTATTTGAGAATGATTCTTTGTTTACCATCTCCGCAAGAAGTGCAAAAGATTCTTTTAACTGCAAAAGATTCTTTTAACATTGTCGATGCGAGAACGATTACTCACCCGACATGAATTTTTTCCTCGTCACTTCATTTCATTTTGAAAATGAACAGTTTGGTGTGTTTAGTTTCACGAAATATTGATATATGCAGCGAGTTCTTTTATTAATGAGTACAGAGAGTTCGTTTGCCATAGGAGTCGGGAAGACACTCGGCAAGAAACGGAAACAAAATAAATAAAATAAACCCCTGTAGTTAGAGGCGCATTAAGAACTATCCCTAATTATTTGAACATATCGATGGAGGAAATTGGTATAAAACCTAGTTTACTGCGGTTCCAGAAAACAGTGTACAAATTTAACCGAATCTTTGTTCTTAGATTCTTGTCTCGTTTCTCAACAATACCTCATTGCTAATCATAAATAGCACTTATAGTAAAAAGTCCATTTTACCGTTTAAGACTTGGAACAGGTCGTATAAAACAAAGTGCAATAGAATACCAAAAGAAAAGATTTGTTATATTTACACCCATGAAAAGATCTCGAAAAAAATGACAAAGCAATAATAATAAAACTTCATATGATATTTACTTAAAAAAATAAAATAGTATTATTCTATATTTTTGAAATGAGGAATTATGTACTTTACAGTGGACGGATTGGTGTCCTCATCTTGTCTGCTGTTATCACAACATTTCGGCTGATGTACTCTCCAGCCTTCATCAGGTGTTCTGGTGGAATTTCGAACCCAGCCCTTTATTTGACTAATGGGGGTACTCTGTTCTCATTCATAAGGTATGTGACTGATGTTATTTCTCTGTTGATATTATTTTTCAATTCCCTGCTTGGTTGAATAAGAGCGCAGGCAACTAACCCTCAGATTCTAAGTTCAATTCCCAGGCAGGGACTTGAAAAATCATATCAACACAAAAATAACATGAGCAAAAAGAAAAAGAAAAGAAAGAATACCTTACGAATGAAAACAGTGTACTGTATTATTCACATAAATGGTTGGGTTCGAAATTCCCCCAGAACACCTGATGGAGGCTGGAAAGTACGTCAGCCGAAACGTTGTGATAACAATAAAGAAGATGAGGACACCTACCCATCTATTATAAACAATGAAAATAAAATAGGATTCATAGAGTATAATAGGTAAAATAGGCCTTAGAGTTCCATTACCAAAAAGAGAACGAAAAATGGTTAGGGACCACTCTCATAGATTATAGCTTTTATTGAACAGAGCTGATACAGGAAGAAAGAATAGCAGTAATAACACGTGAACATAAACGTGCAGATAAAGTGTGTAAGATGTCCAACATACAAAGAACAAGGAGAAGGCTATATAAGACCGCTTGCCTCGCTAGATATAACAGGCAACTACTCATTAAATCTAACCCTTTTATCGTTAAAAATTGAACGGCACATTGAATAAAGCAGTCCTAGATAAACAATGCTTGGAAAAAGAATATGTTTTACTGACTGCACGTAGCATCTGTCTTAACTTCGACCTCTGTAGAAGTATCGTCAATGAATCATGCAACAAAGAAGTGGGGGAGCACAGGACAAAGCGGTCCTGTGTGCTTGTACGTCTGTGTAAATCATAATATATAAAATAAAGTTTGTGTGTGTTTGTGTTTGTGTGTGTGTGTTCCTTATGTATTCGTTAACTGAGTCGCCGATTTTGACGTATAAGGTATCAAAACATTCACTAATCTTTCGGCTACCAAATACAGTATGCTTTTTGCGCAACAAGTATATTTTACTACAAAAATAACCTCGAAAACCAGGTCGGGTCGCAGGATTAAGTTCTTTAGGTAAGGGAGGTAACTCTGCCAGACAATAATTTAAAAAGAAACCTGGACATCTTTCTTACTGCTAACCATTCAACTTCAAATTACTGAGATGTACATGTAGTTTTATCGTTCAGTACGAAGTTTTGAACTCATTATCTTGTGGTTAGTAATCCATTACTTTTAATTTGAAGCCATTATTTTACTGGGTTTAATCTTTCGACTGTCGCCATGATGGAGTATCACCTTCAAAGATTTAATTGATCATACTAACCCCAGTACGTATTTCAATCTGGCATTTATTTTATAGATATCTGTTTGATGAACTGCTAATTTTGAGACAGAGGGACACAATACTCGATTTAACAACAAATGTAAACCCAGACACGCATGGTAGGTGCAAGAATGACTGTGTGGTTGAGAAGTTTGCTTTCCAACCACAGGGTTCCATCTTCAGTCCCTCCGCATAGTACTTTGGGTAAGTGTTTTCTGCTATAGCCCTAGGCCAACCACAGACTTGTGACTGAATTTGGTCGATGGAAACTGTAGCGTTGTTCATCAGAAATTGACCGAGAAGCATGTTTATAAAGAAGTTTTGTTTGCTTCATACTCCTCGTGGGCCGATTCTGTCTAGAAGAAAGGAACAAATAATACAATGTGGCTGTAGGTCATAACACCCGGGCAACATCAAGGTGCATTGCTAGTGTGAGTGTGCGTTTGTGTTTGTGTGTCTGTGTGTTCCTTATGTATTCTTTAACTGAGTCCCCAATTTTGATGCATGAGGTATCAAAACATTCACTAATCTTTCGGCTACCAAATACAGTATGCTTTTTGCGCAACAAGTATATTTTACTACAAAAATAACCTCGAAAACCTGGTCGGGTCGCAGGATTAAGTTCTTTAGGTAAGGGAGGGTACTCTGCCAGACAATAATTTTAAAAGAAACCTGGACATCTTTCTTACTGCTAGCCGATTCAGTCTAGAGGAAAGGAACAAATAATACAATGTAGTTGTAGGTCATAACACCCGGGCAACATCAGGGTGCATTGCTAGTGTGAGTGTGTGTGTGTGTGTGTAAATAAACGCACACATAAGCTTGCCCGACCAGAATTAACATTAGTCAGGAACTGCAACAATGACGACGACGATGACGGGCAAGAAGACCAGCACTTTTTTCGGAATGTGATTAATGTGATTAACAATAACAACGAAAGCAAAACAACTGGAGATCTCAGTGTTTTCAAAACAAAGACCCTTCTTCAACTTGCACCACTAGATATTTTCACAGCTCCTGCCATTACGCCAAACGTTGTCTCTTAAAGAATATTGTGCCTATATTTTGACAGATCTTAATAGCAGAGTTTCGTCTGATTAATAATATATTATCTTTGGAAATTATCAGTATATGAAACATGTTATGTAAGCAAATATTTACTTTGCTCTTTATTCCATCGACTGAATTTTATAACAATTGCTACATTTATCAAATAACAATAGTTGAAATTTTAACACCTGCTTTATTTGTCGGAGAACAACGATATTTAAAATGTTGGAATATTTAAACTGGATATTAAATATCGGAAGGTAATGCTCTCATCTCAAAATATATTTCACCGAGAGTTATTTATTCAGCGTTACCTTTCCAAATAAACAAATACACAGTCAGATGAATATAGACACTGATGCGCAAATATAAAGAACAAATAGAAAAGAATAAAGCGATGCTTTTCAAATAAAAATTCTTCACATTGGCTCAAGGTCACAAAATCAGAAGAAGCGGTATATGTTTTCTTGTTTTTCTTTTACTTATTCGAATCATTAAACGGCGGCCATGCTGGAGCACCACAATGAAGGGTTTAATCGAACAGAGGGATGACTACAGTACTTATTTGTTTTTAAAGCCTGGCACATATGACATCGGTTTCTTTTTCCCGAACCGCTAAGTCAAGGAAACATAGAGAAACCAACCTCGGTTGTCAAGTGGTAGTGGGAGACAAACACAAAGACACACCCACACCCACACTCACAAACATGTGCGCGCGCACACACATAGATGCATATATATATATATATATATATATATGTTCATTATGCTTTACATGTTTCAGTTATTAGACTGTGGCCATGCTGGGGCACCGACTTGAAGAATATTTAGTCGAAAGAATCCACCCCAGTACATTGTTTTTAATGCCCAGTATATATTCTAATTGGTCTTATATATATATATATATATATATATATATATATATATATATATATATATATATATATGTATATATATATATATATTATATATATATATATATATATATATATATATATGTAAATTTAAAATGAGGGTGAGGAATTAGATATTAATTTAATTAACATCGATCTTACACCAGTGGTCTAGCATATAAAAAAGACTGAAGGTTCAGTAAAATTGTATTATATACATATTAGAGGGAAACCACTGGCATAAGGGTGTCCACATAGTGGTTTCCCTCTAATATATATATATATATAAAGAGAGAGAGAGAGAGAGAGAGAGAGAGGGGGAGGTTCTGCAAAATCCACTCAAAAGGCTTTAGTTCGCCCGGTTCTATAGTAGAAGACACATTACCAAAGTTCTACGAGGTGGGACTGAACCCGGAACCATGTGGTTGAGATGCAAACTTCTTACCACACAGCTACGCCTGCGCCTATACCGGAATTTGCTTTGCTAGTATCAATGATACACACACACACACACACACACTGCGGTCAGATGATCGGAGACGTGAAATTTGAATAACTCGATGTGCGATGCGAACAGCAATAAGCATAAACCACTCTCATCCACCCGCATTGGGTACAGTTTGCCACTTGCCGCTAGTACCTGCCGCTAGTACCTGCCGCTAGTACCTGCCGCTTGTACCTTGTACTCTCTTTTACTCTTTTACTTGTTTCAGTCATTTGACTGCGGCCATGCTGGAGCACCGCCTTTAATCGAGCAACTCGACTCCGGGACTTATTCTTTTGTAAGCCCAGTACTTATTCTATCGGTTACTTTTTGCCGAACCGCTAAGTAACGGGGACATAAACACACCAGCATCGGTTGTCAAGCAATGCTAGGGGACAAACACAGACACACAAGCACACACACGTATATATATATATATATATATATATATATATATATATATATATATATATATATATATATACATACATATATACGACAGGCTTCTTTCAGTTTCCGTCTACCAAATCCACTCACAAGGCCTTGGTCGGCCCGAGGCTATAGTAGGAGACACTTGCCCAAGGTGCCACGCAGTGGGACTGAACCCGGAACCATGTGGTTGGTAGACAAGCTACTTACCACACAGCCACTCCCGCGCCTGTACTTATATATGTAATGGCTGCAAACTTAATTTCAAACAATGCCATTGCTTAATTGTTCTTTGAACGACGGGCAGCGGATGTGGCTTTCTGTCCACGAGGGACCAACACATATTTGCACAGACATGGCAACGATGGGCGCCTCCTGCTGTAGGTGTTCAGGAAGACTTTGCAGTTAAAAAACAAAGGAGAAAACTTTTCAAACATAAATAAAGTAAAATATACAAAAATAAACATTATTTTCCATCTTGCTGTTTAGTTTTGTTTTAAAATTTAAACAATTTTTAATGGTTTATTATTGTTCATATTCTGAATTACATATATATGGAGGCCCCATACACTTTTAGGTGTTTAGGGCCTCTATAGGTCTTAATCAGGCCCTGCTGTGGGGTATATCCCAGCTCAAGTCAGCTGGCGTTTCAGTTGGTCTTTGAAACTATGCCTTGAATCTCCTCCATTTTTTGCCCTGGATCAGCTTTCTGTGGTTATCGCTGAGGGGAAAGAGGAGAGATGAGAGAGTCTGTGAGTTCCAGGATAGGGTGCTTGCGTGGGACATTATGTCAATAAATGACATACACTTTCTTTGGCTTAAAGACTCACAGCTCTTTCTCTGTGTATGACAGTCACATAGTAGTAGATGTGGGCGCTGTAGTCTTTTGTAGGCCTCACCTATGATTTGTTGAGATTATGTAACTGTTGGAGCTCTGTCGTTTGGGTGGAAGGACGGAGTTTGGGGTTCTTTGCAGTGACGATATGTCGGTCGTTGTTATTTAGGAGGAAGTATGAGTAAGAAACTATGGAGATAGCCAGATAGGTGGATAGATAGACAGGTAGATAGGCAGATAGACAGATAGATGGCTGGATAGACAGGTAGATAGGGAGAAAGACAGATAGATAAACAGATAGATAGATAGATAGATAGATAGATAGATAGATAGATAGATAGATAGATAGATAGATAGATAGATAGACAGACAGAAAGAGAGGGAGGGAAAAAGAGAAAAAGAAAAGGAGAGAGAGAAGTAATCCAAGATGTTGGAGAAGGGTAATGCTAATGGCTGTTTCCATCAACTCTGAGATATTGGAAGAGTTTGCAGTAATCAGAGGGCTCAGTCTTCTTGGGAATGCTGCGTTTCTTTAGTTTGGATTATATCCTTTAAAAGAGAGAGTCTGAAGAATTTGGTGAGGACAATGCTATCACCGAAATCCATAAATCGAGACTGATGGAAAGAAGAGTTGTCAGAACCAGCGGCTTTGTTGTTTTGAAGTGGCCAATGGTGCTTTTGGATTTAGCTGGTGGTAAATTTGGTGGAGTGAGGTAGGTCAGTTTCAAAGCTTTACCTTATGTAGAGAGTTTGACTATAGACACAACACCGGTAGCTAATGTAGAATCTTTCTTCGACAGAATATTACTTACAGAACTATCAATGAAAGAAATAAGGATTCCTGTAGCTAATCTCTTTGCCAAGGGATTAGGATCAATCAGTTATTTTTAGCTGGCGCTATTCGTAATGGTATTTTATTGTCCGTTCATTCAGAAAATAATCAAGAAATATTGTGAGATTCGGTGTTGGTAGTAAGGAATGGTCAAGTTATTTTTATTGCTGTAACTGTTGTCGTTGTAGTTGTTTCACGATAGGCAAGTGTTCATGAAGTTGACCTGTGAGCAAAGGGGTTCTAGATAGGAATAGCTCGCCTGTTAATATATTCTTATGGCGGAATTCTTGTTTAAGAACCCCATTATAACCCTCATAATTTTTTTTATGTTTGGGAATTTCAGAAACTTTTTGTGAATTTGATTCTACACGCGTGAGTTCATACGGTTATGATTAAAAAATGTTAATCTTTACCCTCCACCCACCATAAATCCTAAAAGTTCCACTCTTCTTCGAATACAGACCGTGATGGAATTTCTTGTTTAAATCCAGTAATGGACCACGCTTGGATGCATCAGATGGTCATGAGAAATAACAGCTAAATTGCACTTAAATTACGCACAAATTGTTTTTCCATAATCGTATGGTATTCGTGTGTAGAAGACATTCGCAAAAAGTTTCTGAAAATTCCCCAAAATAAATAAACTGATGAGGGTTTATTTGGGATGCTTAAACTAGAATTCCACCATGCATTCTAATTTTGGCACAAGTCCAGCAAGAAGTGGATATGAATAATATTGACCCATGCTCAACTGATATTTATTTTATCGATCTGGAAATGATGAAAGGTAAAATCAATCTCAGCGTCACTTGGACTGAGAGTATAAAGGACCGGAAGAAAATTTGATAAGCATTTTTCCGGTACGGTACTAATTCTGCCAGCCTTCGCACTTGTTAATATGTTAAAATATGCAAAGGTGGAGGCGGCGAGCTGGCAGAAAGGTTAGCACGCCGGGCGAAATGCCTAGCCGAATTTCGACTTTGCCTTTCATCCTTTCGGAGGTCGATTAAATAAGTACCAGTTATGCGCTAGGGTCGATATAATCGTCTTAATCCGTTTGTCTGTCCTTGTTTTTCCACCCTGTGTCCTCCCTGTCGGTAGTAAAGAAATAGGCATCTCGTCTGCCGAAGGCGGCGAGCTGGCAGAAACATTAGCACGTCGGGCAAATTACTTAGCGGTTTTTCTTCTGTCTTTATGTTCTGAGTTCAAATACCGCCGAGGTCAACTTTGCCTTTCCTTCTTTCGGGGATCGATAAATTAAGTACCAGTTACGCACTGGGGTCGATGTAATCAACCTAATCCGTTTGTCTTTTCTTGTTTGTCCCCTCTGTGTGTAGCCCCTTGTGGGCAGTAAAGAAATAGGTATTTCTTTTGCCGTTACGTTCTGACTTCAAATTCCGCTTAGGTCAAATTTGCCTTTTATCGTTTGGGAGTCTACTAAAATATAGTTTTGGTACTAGAACATTGTTACATATCAAAGAAATGCATCCAAGCAACAAATGGGTGATAACAATTATATTATAAAACCCGTAAGTATGAAAGAACAACACAGCAACAAAAAAATAAATATTTAATGTCAAGGGAAATAACTCTCGTAGCATAAATTGAGAGTTACTTCCCTTGATAGTAAACTTGAATGTTCACGATGTGTTCTCTTTTAATCTTTCTACTTCACTCTTTTTCTCTCTGTATTCTTACCTTCTTTTACCGACATCAGTCATTCACCTATGGCCATGCTGGAGCAGTGCTTCGAAGGGTTTGACTAATCATGCTGATTCATGAGTTGATCATCTCAGCTCATTCTCTTTTTGCCGACCGACTTCTATCGAACCGCCAATCTGATATGTTCTGTAAATTGAGGTAAACTTTGGTAATTTCTTCACTACTGTACACAAGTATTGATGTGGTCTCTCTCTCTCTCTCTCTCTCCTCTCTCTCTCTCTCTCTCTCTCTCTCTCTCTCTCTCACTCTTTCTCTCTCTCTCTCTCACACACACACACACAGGTAAAGTACATGTATATATTACGCATGTAGTACATATAGACACCTCTTTCTTTTCTACTCTGGACACAAGGCCTCACATTTGTGGGGAGGGGGCCAGTCGATAAGATCGACTTCAGTGCGTAACTGGTACTCAATTCATCGATCCCGAAAGGATGAAAAGCAAAGTCGACCTCGGCGGAATTCGAACTCAGAACGTAGCGGCAGACGAAATACGGCTAAGCATAAACACCTGGCGTGCTAACGTGTCTGCCTCATTATTTCAGACTGAGGCGATGGTGCGCCAAAGACTTGGAGAAGAAATGAGTCTCTCTACCTATTTTTAAAGTGTGATACATCTTTTGTTTTGTTTCTCCAAAATGTTTAGTTACAACGATGTGTATACACCAACGTCAGTTGTCGAGGGTGGTGGGGGACAAACACAAACGCACGCTCACACATTTACATGAATACACACACACAGACAGACATACATATATGCAATATAGATATAATATATATATATATATATCATACACACACACACATACATACATACACACATACATACATACGTGTATGTATATATATATATATATTTCTTTACTACCCACAAGGGACTAAACATAGAGGGGACAAACAAGGACAGACAATGGGATTAAGTCGATTACAGCGACCGCGGTGCGAACTGGTACTTTATTTATCGACCCTGAAAGGATGAAAGGCAAAGTTGACCTCGGCGGAATTTGAAATCAGAACGTAGCGGCAGACGAAATATCGCTAAGCATTTCGCCCGGCGCACTAACGTGTTTGCCACCTCGCCGCCTACGTGTATGTACGTATGTATGTATGTATGTATGTATGTATGTATGTATGTATGTATGTATGTATGTATGTATGTATGTATGTATATTATATATATATATATATATATATAAAATATTATTAGAGACAAAACCACTATTTTGCAAAACAAACAAGGAAAGACTTAATCAATACATAAAATATTAATAAATAGTCAAAAAAACCGCCACTACAATCGTTTCTTGTCTTGATCGACAATCTTCAGGTGGACTTCCAATAAGTCAGTTTCAAATTATGACTTCATAATTTGAAACTGACTTATTGGAAGTCAACCTGAAGATTGTCGATCAAGACAAGAAACGATTGTAGTGGCGGTTTTTTTGACTATTTATTAAAATTTTATGTATTGATTAAGTCTTTCCTTGTTTGTTTTGCAAAATAGTGGTTTTGTCTCTAATAATATTTTATAATATTTTACTATAAAATTGGATTTAATCCTAAATCTGATTTTTTTCCCTGTAAATTTGGATTTATTCCCTAATATTTATTATTTATATATATATATATATATATATATATATATATGTATGTATGTATGTATGTATGTATGTACGTATATACAGGCATGCACACACGTGCGCCCACACACACGTACATACACATATATACATACATACGCACATTCGTACATAGATATGCACATGCGAGCGCACACCTACTCCACACATGTATGTATATATAAATATATATACATATATACCTAGGGGAGAATTTGAAATCTGACCTATATTTTTTTCTGTGACATAATTTAATTGCAAGAAGAATACATAAATACGGTCAGAAAATACGAGAGGTTTCTGTCGTGAGATGAGATATATACGACTTACTTGTGTGTGTGAGTGTGTGTGTGTGTGTGTGTGTGTGTGTGTGGGTGGGTGTGTGTGTGTACACGTTTGGGAAACGTGTGCAAATCACAGCGTAAGCGTTAGTATTCATCCTTTTAAACGAAATCAGAAAGGGTCTAATGCGAATGGTGCACTGGGCAAATTAGAAATCGATTTTAGATTACCAAAAGGTAGCTCGGAGCCTTTAGACCGTGACTCTGGAAGTACCGAAGCGTGAGGCCCTGAACAATGAGACCTGAACCGAAACCGCATAACTGCCAAGTGAACTTCTTAACCGTACATCAATAACTGCACCTGTACGCACGCACACATACACACACACACATACATACATACATACATACATACATACATACATACATACATACATACATATTCTCATATATATGTATATATATATATATATATATATATATATATATATATATATACATATATATATCAAAATAAGCAACAAGGATATCCAGAGGTAATGCAGTACGATCGTTTCATGCAACTCCATTTAATTTAACAATGCAATCATTATATCAATTTGAAATGCAGAGCAATCTTCAGTTGCACGAAGACATAAAATTTAATTAAATTAGAACAGATGGACACATTAGTTTAATTATACCTAAAATCTCCAAGAAGTTAAGGAGATAGACAAAGAACATACTGTCTCCACTCCATCAGAGAAGTTACTAAGTTATCAAGAAGATATACATTGTTACAGACTCTGCCTGTCACTGATTATTTCTGTTTTTATGGGGGTCAGCTTTAATTTTTAAATTATATACATATATATATATATATATATATATATATATATATATATCAATATTTAACAAACGTAAAAACAGATCTAATATATATATATATATATATATATATCAAAAATACGTAATAAACACACAACAAAACATACACCACACACACACACACACACACACACACACACACACACACACACACACACACACACACCACACACACACACACACACATACACACACACACACACACACACACACATATATATGTGTTTAATTTCATTTCATAGCTAGCAGAGCCTCGGAAGTCGTAATTACCTAAACGAGGGGTAATCAGCTAGCTTACGCACCCCCACAACCCACACACACCTATATAGCGCACTGTTCCGTGATGGTAAGCTCAACAAAAGTAGGACTCCATCTGGTGAGATATTATTTGATAAGCACAGTATATACTTTTATGAGCGACCAATAGTTTCATGCGATGGAAAACAACTCAGCATTTTATAACATTCGTGAAATCCTCAGGCTCTGCCCACGTGACATAAAATGACAGAGAAAAGCAATAAAATGCGAGAAAGAAGTCGATGTAAAAAGTGGAAGGCTGAAAATGCCGGAAAACGAAAAATAAAATAATAAAAAAGAAAGAAGCAAAAATGGAGATTTATAATTATGTCTCCTTTGATCATTCAGTCATAAGGATGAATGGAAAGGGGCCTAGAGTCTGTGGTGCAGCTGCTCAACCCAGAGAGTGTGGTATTTTGCAATTTGCCAACAGGAATTATGCATATGTTTACCTCCTGAAAATCAGATTCAGAATTAAGCTGTGAGGTGGAGTTCTTTGATCTGAAAAAGATTTGTGTTCTTTCCGCGACGCATAGCTCACAGCTTTTTGATCCGTTGACAAATGGTGTGGACTTTTCAACATTGGAAGCACTCCGTCGGTTACGACGATGAGGGTTCCGGTTGATCCGAATCAACGGAACAGCCTGCTCGTGAAATTAACGTGTAAGTGGCTGAGCATTCCACAGACACGTGTACCCTTAACGTAGTTCTCGGGGATATTCAGCGTGACACAGAGAGTGACAAGGCCGGCCCCTTGAAATACAGGTACAACAGAAACAGGAAGTAAGAGAAAGTTGTGGTGAAAGAGTACAGCAGGGATCACCACCATCCCCTGCCGGAGCCTCGTGGAGCTTTTAGGTGTTTTCGCTCAATAAACACTCACAACGTCCGGTCTGGGAATCGAAACCGCGATCCTATGACCGCGAGTTCGCTGCCCTAACCACTGGGCCATTGCGCCTCCACCACTTTTCAACAATCTTCCATTAAACTGCATATGGTGTAGCGGTAGACTTCAAACCCCATACGTGACTTGCCAACTTGGTGGCTTCAACTTTTGCCCCTGTGCCAGAAGGAAGATATCTGATTAGCATAGCGATTTTTGAGGTCGCCTTCACATAGGCGTAGGAGTGGCTGTGTGGTAAGTAGCTTGCTTACGAACTACATGGTTCCGAGTTCAGTCCCACTGCGTGGCACCTAGGGCAAGTATCTTCTGCTATAGCCTCGGGCCAACCAAAGCCTTGTGAGTGGATTTGGTAGACGGAAACTGAAAGCCCGTCGTATGTATGTATGTATGTATGTATGTATGTATGTATGTATGTATGTATGTATGTATGTATGTATGCATGCATGTATGTATGTATGTATGTATGTATGCATGCATGTATGCATTTATGTATGTACGTATGTATATCTATCTATCTATCTATCTATCTATATATATATATATCTCTGTCTGTCTGCCTCTCTCTCTCTCTCCGTCTCTCTCTCTCTCTCTCTCTCTCTCTCTCTAAATATATATATATCCTAGGATTAAATTAGGGCCATCATGTTAAATGTAGAGATTAAAATACTCCATTAATTAATATTTTTTCTGAATGTTTTGTCGATGGAAGGGTCACTTCAATCATATTAACCCCTTAGTAGTTTACATGTATTCTATTTTATCGAACCCAGAAGAATAAAAATCGAAGATAACGTTCGCGGTATTCGAACTCAGAACCAAAAGCTGCAATGCATTGCCAAAACGTTCTAAAAATTCGTCTAAAAATTCTAAAGTAATTAATGTACTCGTGTAATACTTATACGGTGAAGTGAAGAAAATATTAGCTATATTATTAATCTGAGCTTAGTAAATAGGTATGATGAGTCAGGAGACGTTTCGGGGTTATCAAGCCTCTTCAGCGAAGCATTGCTTTCTTTGCCTTTTTTAGATAACTGATGAGAGTAAGATTTTATTGACGTACAACACACACGAATAAGCGTGAACAATTATCATTATGGCTAAAAGGAAATTATTTAGCGACATTATATTAATAACACATCGTGTCATTTTTGGTGAAACAACAGAAAATCGTGTTTGTTGCCATCCTTAAAAGGTTTGGAAAGCACTTATCTATAATGATGAGATCTTTAGTTGTACCCTTAAAAAACTGACGGCCTAAGAGACACATCAATGTCTGTAGGCGTTTGATGTCAATCCCCAGACGTATAAGTAGTTAATGGACGTTTTCATCCATTCAATAATTATTTAGAATGGACGAGTTTATGGCATTAAATATTCAAAGTAAGCGATGTCGATAGCCAAATATATTGATGACTTCAATAAAGCTTTGCTGGGTTTTAACGAAGTTCTTAGAACTAACCTCTCCACTTCGGTTTAATTATTTATGAATTTTTCATTTTCCTGGATGTACCATTAAACGTGAAGTGAAAGTAGGTTTTTCTATGTTTCGATGTCATCTGATTTGTTACTATCAAAACAAGTGATGATATTCTCTGCTTGTCTGTTCGTCAGTCTGTCTATGCATCTGTCTCTCTCTGTCTCTCTGTCTCTCACAAACATTTTGGCCTTCTGCTTAGTCAAACGTATTTAATATTCGTTATAAATTCGATCAATTTTTGGTGGACTGATGGACTGATGGAATAGAAATACGCCAGAAATACACAATTTTATTTGATCATAACTTACATCCGCCTTTGCCCAATATAATTAAATCAGGCCGGAGTTATTCATCTTTGATTTATTTGTAGCTATTAAGATACACTACCATGATCATACTCTTTTTATAATCGCCTCATGTATTAATTCCACAGAATCAGTTGTGATCACACGGTGTTCCCATCAGTTTAAAACGATGAGTTTTACATATATTTTTCTATAGTAAATGATACTTGGTATAAATTTATGTTGTTAGAAGTCTATAATTTTTGGCGCAGAATAATACTCTCAGAATTTCCATATATAGCTGCTAATTGACAAACCATTCAGAAATATCCGATATTATTGGATTCAGATCAGTCAGTGGTGGTAGCTGAAATTTTAGATACTGTTTGGATCTTCGTCATTTAGCTCGAAGCCAGCCCCAATTTAGCAGTCCTGCCCACGCTTATGAATAAAAGCTAATAATATTTTATTTCATAAAATAATTGTTAGTCGCCATTTTCAAAATAAAAAGTTACGTTTTTCTTATTGGATAAAATTCTCGCGCAGGAATATTTTTTGTTTAACCGGATGTTTTATTGAAGTAGTAATAATTGTTTCAAATTTAGGCTCAATGCCAGTAATGTTTAGGGAGACAGGGCTATTTTCGCAAATGACCAAAATGATAAAATCTGTTTAATGGTTGACATGCGTATCCCTTGTAATCATAATATTGCGACTTTGCCTTTCATCCTTTCGAGGTCGATAAATTAAAGTACCAGTTACGCACTGGGGTCGATGTAATCGATTTAATCCGTGTGTCTATCCCTGTTTGTCCCCTCTATGTTTCGCCCCTTGTGGGTAATAAAGAAACAAAATAAATATTACAGCAAAAGAATTTAACAAGCTCAGAAAATATAATGATTTTCCTCATTGAAATTGATAAAAATGTAGCGGTTACAATACCAGTAATTGTAGTAGCACCGGGAAAAACCAAATAAAGAACTGGAAAGTATTTGAGAATGATCGCTGCTTTGCCATCCATGTAAGAAGAGCGAAACATCGTTCTGACCAGTATGTCACACATATTGAGAAGTGTACTGACGCCACGGAAACGATTACCATTTAAATGATTTGTTTCTAAATAACTTTATTTGATTTTGTATATGAACAATCTCGTGTGTTTGTAATGGCCTATCAATGTATGCAGTGAGTTCTTTTGCCCTAGATATCGGGAAGGCACTCAGCAAGAAATGGAAACAAAATTGAAGGAAGAAGAAGAAAAAAATCATGGAAATGTTTGCGTAACTAAAAAATACAGGCTATTCATATTTTCTAATCAACACGAATGATGAATAACACAAGATAAACAATGAGTTTCCCCCTCCAAGTTTTAAACATTGCAGAGTGTTTGGGTTAAATGTGACAGTTTGCATAAAAAGAAAGAGAACACAAGATCTCATCCAAAATGTAAAGTATTAAAAAAAATTTTAAATAAATCAACTAGATTATGACTGGGAGTTAACAGTTTATTCAAATTCGCGGTCCTCAACGTCCACCGAGGCTTCAATACGGCTCTAATACCAGACGTATGTCTTCTTCACTATGTCCCTGTAATAATCTTTAAACACTTCTTTGATCTTGGCCACCAGCTCGACTTTGGTGTTGTTGGCAGAGCGGATGCATTCTTCCACAAGCTTGTCCCCGAACATACAAATCTATGAGATTATAATCAGGGAAAATAGGAGGTCGGAAATTGGAGCTGGTGTAGTCGGAGAACCACTTCTGACTCTTCCCAGAGGTATTGAAAGGAGACGTATTTGGCTGCCACACATAAAGACTTCTAGCAGCAAACATCTCCATCCACGGCTTGAACGAATCCCCAGCAGCGTCACATAGCAGTCTGCATTGAGGCTGGGGCCCTGTTCATGGATGTGGGGAGGCATGACTTCCCTTTCCCCTCCGGAGACCCGCCCAAATAGCATTACAGTTTGGGAGAACCTGGTTTTGATGAAGTCCATGTTACGTCTACATCCTTAACATTGTTCACAGAGTATTTGGCAGCAGTCATGATGTCGGCACTTTGCTACTCAGCTCGAATCACTTATTGATGACTCTTTTACAGTGTTGATATTGGTAACTCTTTCGGAATATTCAAATGGATTCCCCTCCTCTATGTCTGCTAACTTTTTCTCAAGTTCAACTGTAATATCCATGCTCTCCGACGCCATTGACTGTTCACCAATACGCCAAGCTCTTCCTGAAAAAAAAGGAGACATTTACGCAGAGCATTCTGTAAAACATGGTCTGGTTGAACTTACCATAAAAATACTTTTCTACTCTAGGTACAAGGCCCGAAACTTTTGGGAAGGGGGCCAGTCGATTAGATCGACCCCAGTATGCAACTGGTACTTAATTTATCGACCCCGAAAGAATTAAAGGCAAAGTCGACCTTGGCAGAATTTGAACTCAGAACGTAAAGAGAGACGAAATGCCGCTAAGAATTACACCCGGCGGGCTAACGTTTCTGCCAGCTCGCCGCCTTGAACTTACCATAAAAATTGAACAGCTAATGTTTCACTTTCTTCACAAAGTCTACCAATCATTTTTATCTTTCCATGCAAAGTGCAACTGCCATGCCTTAACTTTCCATTCAAAGTGTTTCAGCGATATTAAACTCTCCATGTGAGGTGCAATAGGAATCTTAACTTTCCACACAAAGTGCAATAGTAAAATTTAACCTAAAAAGTGCAGCAGTAATGTTAAGCTTTGCAGAAAGTGCACCCTCAAGTCTTAATTTCCTGTGTGATGTGCATCAGTAATTTTAACTTTCGCCATCGGTGATTTAAGACTGGCCACGGAAATTGTACCAGTACTTTAAAACTTTCCACATAGAATACATCTGCACTTTTAATCTTTCCACATAAAGTGCTGCCCTAATTTTATATTTTCCACAAAGAGTGCACCTGTAATTTTAAACTTTTCACATAAAAGTGCATCGTAATGTTTAATTTTCCACAGAAAGAGCAACACTAACTTTTAACTTTCCTTGTAAAACCAAATTGTAATTTTAAAATTTCTGTGCAAAGAGCACCAGCAACATTTGAAGTTATCACTCAACGTGATCCAGTAATATATATTTTGCATTTCAAATTGTAACAATAACATTAAGCTTACGACGCAAAGTAAGAAAAAAACAACTAATTATGAACGTTCCTTGCAAAGTGTTCCACAAATTTCTTTGTTCGATCTCTCATAAGCTAAAAACTGAAATAGATTAAATCCACAGCATTAACAACTTTGCTTAGTCACCCGCTTCGACAAATCATCTTCTCTGATATTAAAAATAACGATATCATGACGATATATTAAATACCGTAGCGGTTTTTGACATCTCTCTATAATGATTTCTAACAAATTATTATTATCATCGAACATAATAGTCATTTCCTGTTTTGTCATAAGATAACTTTTTGCCTCATTTTAAAATATTTCCTTCTGTCGTAATCACTCATCTCGCTAATTAGCCTTCGCTTTATAGTCACCGTAATTTGAATATTTTCTGTTATGTTTCTCTAATTGATATTGCTGTGCTCCAATGTCTGAGGTCACCATTTCTAACAATTATGCTTACACACAAACACACACGCACAAACAGACACACACACACACACACACACACACACACGTCCATACTCCTCTTGAGTTATATATATATATTATTATGCATACATAGTATACGTCCGTATGTGGGTATGTAAGTGTATATGTGTGTATGTGTGCGAGTGTGTTTATCTCAATATCCACCATAACACTTTCTATATAAATGTTCATATTCTATTTCTCTCTACCCTTCATCTATGTTTCTGTCTGTCTGTCTCTCTCTCTCTCTCCCACTCTCTTTCTCTTTCTCTGTCACTCTCTCTCTCTATCTATATATACATACACACAGACACACACAGACATCCTTACATATTCATATACACATCTATACATCGTTTCATCTCTACTCTCTTTATCAACATCGTCAAACTACTCAACCTCACTCTTCTGCTCTCACTCTCTCACTCTCTCATTCTCCGTTTCTCTCTCTCTCTCTCTCTCTCTCTTCTCTCTCTCTCTCTCTCTCTCTTTCTCTAGTAATTTAGTAATTATCATTTGTAATGGAAGACGTTTCCTTTGAGTGATTCAATTTCCCATTGGACTCCTTAATTGACAGGCAGAGGCGCAAAGTAGAATGTTTTCCTTCTTTATTCTTCTCTTCAACTTCACAACTAGGTTCTTCATAACAGCCAGCTGTAGAAGTTAGCGAATAATTTCACTTAATGAAATAATGTCGTCAAATACATCTTTAATTAAATATAACAATGCTATTTTATGTAACTTTCTTTCATTAGTTCAATTTATCTGCCTGTCTATCTGACTGACCGTCTATCATTTATACGCTGCTTACATGTACACACTTGTATATATACATATAAATATGTTTATGTATGAATGATATATATGTATATATATATATATGTATATATGTGTATATATATATATATATATATATATATATATATATATATATATATATATATATATATATATATATATATATTATAATATATACATATATATATATGTATATATATACATATATATATATATGTATATATATATATATATATATATATATATATATATATTTTATATATATATATATATATATATATATATACATATATATATAAAATTGAATAAGGGTAGAAATTGATATTAATAAATTAAAAACAGTGGCCTAGCATATTAAAGAAATCCGAAGATTAAAATATTTTTACATACAAAATTTAAGGACTGACCACTAAAAGTGGATGGTCAATATGCTAGATATAGACGTCAAAATCCCTATTTTTCACGAAGAATGTGTTCTGAAATAAAAACTCAGCACAAAACAAAGTTTTTTTTACACTTTGGTTTTGTGCTGAGTTTTTATTTCAGAACACATTCTTCGTGGAAAATAGCGATTTTGACGTCTATATCTAGCATATTGACCATCCACTTTTAGTGGTCAGTCCTTTAAATTTTGTATGTAAATTATATATATATATATATATTATAATATAATATATAATATATATATATGTATGTATATATATATATATATTATATATATATGCATGTATCAGATATATTATACACATTTTATATTGCATGTTATATATGTTATAAAAAAAGGGAGAAAAATATAGTGTGACATACAGGCCAATATCTGGCTCAGCAGTGGGCTATACAGTATAATTAGACGCGGAGCCCACACCCGTTTTCGGCTCATTATATATATGTATGTATATATATATATATATATATATATATATATATATATATATATATATATATTAATATCATATATATATATATATATATATATATTTGCTGTTTTTACTGAGATCTCCCTTTTTAGTAGAAGAAATAGCTATAACCCTTTGACTGCTATTTCTAAATTCGGTATGTGGTAAGGCAATTCGTTGCTGAACCCTTATTGCTTAGTATTATATTATATATTATATATATATATATAAATATATATATATATATATATATATATATATATATATATGTAGTATATATATATATGTATATATATATATATATATATATATACAGAGAGAGAGAGAGAGAGAGAGAGAGAGAGAGAGTCATGGCTGGTTCATAGTGTTATCCAGGGTTTCGCGTTCATAAAGTGCTTAGCTTTATATATATCTCGTTAGACCCTAATGTCCACCCGCCAGGTAATATTCTGTCTAATGACAATTAGTGCTCGAGTTGACCAACCACCCGGAACTCTTATTTCAACTGCGACTAAAACAAAAACCAGTAGTGTCGTAGCTGCCTCCCAAGAACCAGCTTTAGGTGATTCATCCCTGAGCAGGTATATGCACACTAGAATGAAAGCATGAAGGGCAAACAACATAATCGGTTTTGATTATGGCATTTATATATTGAAACAATTGCTGGATTCTTACGATAAAGCAGAAAAGTAGAAAGTAAGATTCTTACAGCTGTTTCAAGTCTTGATGCACATATGGTGCATTTCTCGGCAGACAAAGATACGTGATCTGTTCTATCTTCGAAGAGAGAATGAAGTAGATCATTGGTGAAAGGTTTTGGTCTACAACTAACAAGAGTTGTGTACAAAGGACAGGAGAGAGGAAAGACAGGGTGATGATAAGAAGGGAATAGTAGAAACTAACGTGCGAACGAGTGACTGACTTGCAGATTTTAAGAGTTAGGGGAAGGAATATAGAACGGAATGGCTAATACCAATATGGGTAGGGAAGGAGGGGGTTAGGTAGTGAGGTATGATGACGATATGTCACATGGCAACATGAAGTGCGGCGAATGTATTGGGACAACGGTTCTAAACCGGGGGCCGTATGACCATTAGGAGTCCATAGAAGATTTTGTTGCGAAAATTTATCTCCAATAAATTGGTCATAATTTCATGATACACACAGTTTTAATAATTATTTTTATACACATACTAATGATAGAATAATTGCTATGAAGGATTGTGTTGAATATATTGTATAAAGGATCGTGGGTAAGGCCAGAACAATGCGAAGTAAATGCAAGGCAAATCACAAGAAAACAAATATATGAATTATTGTGGACTTACCTTGTATTTAGTATTTCGAGGTTTTCAGCCCATTTTCAAGAAATTAACGAATTTGTTAATTGCTTGAAAATGGGCTCATAACCCCAAAATATTGAATACAGTAATTCAAATATTTGTTTTCTTGCATTTACTTCGCATTGTTCTGGCCTTACCCATGATCCTTTATACAATATTACTAATAATATCTAACTATAAAAGTATAATAGGGGTTTTAAACATCGAATAGCTAGACGGGTCCAGTATATTAAAATAAGAATCAAAGGGGTGCAGGGGCAAAAAAGGGCTGAAAAACACTGCATTAGAAGTATTAGACAACCAACGGTGGGGTTAGGCTTACAGACAACAAGTTCCACTAACAATGGAATGTTGATGCAGGCACTGTGTGTGGATAGGAAGACGTTATATTAAGTTCCCAGAAAAGGTATCATAGGGCAGAGAAGTAAATGAAGTAGAAGGTTTGAAAACCGCCAGTTACTATGAAGTTCTTGGGGTTTGGCTGATTGTAATGATGAAGGGGGAGCTTTTAAATTTTAAGTTCAGTGAAGGGTGAAGACATATGAAGTGATCGGTAGATGATTAATAAAGAGATGGGTAACAGATTAACGCAAGGTAAAAAAAATAAAGTAATTAAAAGTAAATGTATTAATTAGAAACAGCGAATACATGCACACACACACAGACAGAGACATACACACACACACATATATATACACACACACTTTTATATTTCGCTTTACTTGTATCA
This sequence comes from Octopus sinensis, assembly GCF_006345805.1. NCBI lineage: Eukaryota > Metazoa > Mollusca > Cephalopoda > Octopoda > Octopodidae > Octopus > Octopus sinensis. The sequence continues at coordinate 3,405,563 of NC_043018.1, read as the reverse complement.
GTCATTAGACTTCAAGAATTTTAGTCGAATAAATCAACCCCAGTCCTTTATTCTGGTACTTATTCTATCGACGTGTTTGAAGAATCGCTGGTATTACGGGAACGTAAATACACCAACTCCTCTTGTCAACATATATATATATATATATATATATATATATATATATATATATATATATACATGTTTTACATATGTATACATATACACACACACACACACACACATATATATATATATATACGTGTTTTTACATATGTATACATATATATATATATATATAAAATATTATTTGAGACAAAACCACTATTTTGCAAAACAAACAAGGAAAGACTTAATCAATACATAAAATTTAATAAATAGTCAAAAAAACCGCCACTAAATCGTTTCTTGTCTTGATCGACAATCTTCAGGTGGACTTCCAATCTAAAAAATCAAAATTTTAAAATATAAAAATAATACTTTTAAATAATTAAAGTATAAATGAAAAAATATAAGTATATAATCCATATATAACCTATATATAATCCATATCGAAAATATAGACTAATTACCACGAATTCCCTAAAAAAACCAAAAAAAAAAAATATTGAATTCCATAAATACCCAAATAGAAATAATGAATATTTAAGGAATTTAGCAATTAAAATTAAAGATATGAGAAATATGGATAGTATTATAGTACAATCTGATAAAACAAGGAACTTATATAAATTAGATGTTAAATTATATGATAAACTATTAGGGAAAGAAATAATTAAAAAAAATATAAAATTGTTCCAGATGATATTCTTTATAATATTAATAAGGCCTCTAAAGTAGTAATGTAAAATATTGAGTTGGATAATAAAACTGAACCTTATGTACCTTTGCACCCCAGAATTACTCTTAAAGACCATAAAGATAATTTTTATTCAGACCCTAAAGTTAGATTAATTTGCCCATGTAAATCGGACCTAGGTAAATTAAGTAAATTTATTTAGATAAATATATTGATAAGTTAAATAAACTTAATTATTTAAAATTATGGTTTAGTAATAATAATACATTGAAATGGTTTAATAATATTAAAGATAAAAATCGTTATAAATTTATTCAAATAGATATAGATAATTATTATTCTTCTATTAATGAAATTGTGTTTAATAAAGCGCTTATTTTCGCAATGAATAAAGTGGGCATGTCACGGGAAGAAGTTAATGTAATTAAATTGGCTAGGAAATCGCTAATTAAATATAAAAAAAATTATGGGCTAGGAATGATACTAGAGATTGTTTTGATATACCTATGGGAGCACCAGATTCTGCACAGGCTACTGATTAGTAGGTATTTTTCTTTTATCTGAACTCCAATTAGAAAATCTTAAGATAGAGGGTGGTTTATATAGAGGACGATCTTCTACTAGTTACAAAGAATTGTACTAATAGGAATCTAGAAGTATATAAGAAAAAACTATATAGTTTCTTTAAAAGATATGGTTTACGTATTACTATATATAAGGAGAATTATAATGTTAATTATTTAGATGTTAATTTTAATCTTATTACAGGTAAACACAACCATATCATAAACTAATGAGAACCTTAGATATATAAATGTAATAGTAATCACCCATTTTCTATTAAAAAATCGTTTGATTAATAATATAAGTAAACGTATTTCATTACTCTCTTATGATATAGAGATTTTAATAAACATGCTAATTATTATAATGAGGCCCTTAGAGGGGCAGGTTATAATAAGAATATTAAATTTTATAATATTAGCGATAATGATTTAAATGATAATTTTCGAGATACTCTAATAATAATTATAATTTTGTTACGTTTAGTGGTAAAAAATAATAGATATTATAAAAAAAATAATAAAAATGATAAAAATATAAATAAGAATAATAATAATAATAATAAATATAATAATAATAATATAAATAAGAATATATAAATAAAATAAATTTAATAATTATTATAATAATTATATTGATAAATTAATAATATTAATAATTCCTTAAATGCTGTACATAGATATAATTCTGATAATAATTTAATAAAATAAAGAATTATAAAATATATTTTATAATAATGATAATAATAATAAGGTTAATAAGAATAAAATTTGGTTAATAGTTCCTTATGGAGATCAAGTAAAACGAATATTATTAAGAGATTTTAGATGTTATAGAACTATTTATTAGAGATAATCGTAAATATAGAAACATTTTCTCTTTAATAATTTTGGAGTTGGTTACTCTACACTAATAATGTTGGTAACATTATTTCTTCATTTAATAAATATAACTGAATAATTTTATAAAAAGAAATTATTTGATAATAATATTAATAATGATAAGACTTATATTAATTGTACATGTAGAGATAAATAATTGTATATTAAATAATAATTGTGATATTACGATGTAGTGTATAAATGTATAGTTACATTACATGATAATAACTTTAAGAATAATAATTACACAAAAGCGGTTTATATAGGTTCTACTTCCTCAAAAATAAAACTAAGAATTGCACAACATATGAATTCTTTTAAAAATAAAAAACTAATCAACTCAACCGGACTTAGTAAGTATATTTGGAGTCTTAAATCACTAATATTAATTATAGTTTAATATGGGAAATAATTTGTAAAACTAAATCATATAATATAGGAGCTAATTGTTGTTATTTATGCTCTAATGAGTTTAAAGAAATTTTATTTTATAAGTATGATAATTACTTAATACTGGGGAGAGAGCGCAAAATAAAATGTAGACACAAGTTACTTTACTTATATAATAAGTTTCATGATAAATAGCAATAATAGTTCCCTTTTAGGTTATTTAGTTAGTTTAAATTAGTTTAGATGATATATTTTTGGTTATGTTGTCTAGGATTTAATTATAGTTAGTCTTTATTGATATTTCTTTGTTTTAATTAGTTCATTTTTAATGTATAAATTTAGCAGTTTATGGTACGTTAAAACTTTAATAATTTATATTAGATTTTTTATTTTTTTATTTTATTTTTATTTATTTTATTTATTATGTATTTTTATTTTGCATTTGTTATATGTATTTTGAGGATATATTTATATGTTTTGGGTGTTAATTAGTGGTGTTTTTATTGAGTTTGTAGTATGTGTGAATGTTTAAGATCCCTTTGTTTTTTGTTTTTATTTGTATGTTGAATTGACAGATTTATTGGGTATGTCTTTTATAATAAAGTACACACCCATAACAATTATAAGTGCCCACTTCATTCGTTGTACTTGGGTTTGCATGTGAGCCTCAGCATATGCACCTAACGGCCACTCCAGCCCCACATGGATAAATAAACACATACATCCCCTAAAAAAAAAAAAAAAAAAAAAAAAAAAAAAAAAAATGGGAGTAAATCCCATTCACACCAATTATATGTATACAATTATACACACTTGAATAATACATACTAGCCCTAATATACAGAACATACTAATAATCACCAACTAACCACCATCACAAATGAAACCCACACCCATACAATGACAAAACTCCCCCATACCCTATTTACACCTACATAGTAATCCCAATATATTTTCCATACATGGACGCAAGTGCGTGAAGCACATGAACATAATTAGTACGTACAACCCCTAATACACACTAATATATACGTATCAAGCTCGACCTCCACAGTGATAAGTTTACACACAATCACACCCAGATGGGTGAATTGCACAACCAGTGAATGCTCACACATACGGGCGTGATTACATTGTTGCATATATCGAGCCAAAATAGTATGCATATGTACATGTGAGGGGTACACGTAAATGAAGTGAGCGTGTACCCCCTGTATTTATACCCGTGCGTGAATATACACATGGAGACTACCACACAGGTACAAATGTGTTTAGAAATGGGAGCCCATCACTACACTTAATGTATACTCTCACCCATCCGCACGGATGTGTAAGTGTATCTCGGTGTATATGTTGAGGCTTATATGTAGAGTTGTTGAAAGGGAACGTCGTTGAAATTGTGAATGAATGGGTAGAGTTGGGAATTGTAACCGGGTGGTGGACTAGTGTTGCTTGGAATTGTGAATGGATTAGGGTGGTAATGAGGTAGGCATGTGAGTATGGGTTACTGTAAGTTGTTTGTTAGAGTTGCTAGGGTGAGCTAAAGCTCATAAATGTATATATTTGATTTTTCATGATAGTTTTAAAGAATCCATTCATAATAAATTTTTTTAAGTAGCGTGGTGCTACGTGGAAATAGTTTTTAGTTCCATTTATTATATTTCTCCATTCATACTATGAATGACGTTACTTTCTATGGCGCGTATTCTTTTTTTACATTAGTATATTCCATGGTAACGTAATTTTGTTGGTTTTTAACGGCTAAGAATCTAATTTCACTTCATAATTTGTAACTGAATGTAAGTATGTATTGATTTATCCTTATGTCATAATGTTATTTTTGATATTCTGGTTAATTACGATGTATTTATTGTTGTTTCATAAGAGTGTTTATGTATATGAGATTGGTTGTGAGTTTTTAATTGTATAATTAATTATTTATCTGTTTGAGTGTGGGTGTAAATATGTTGTATATATCGAGTTTTAGTGAGTATGTATATGCGTATATGTGAGGGAGCATATGTATCTGTTGTGTGTGTGTTTTGCGGTGTGTGTGTGTTTTGTGTGTGAATGTGTATTTGGGTTTGTTATTTAGGATTTGGGATGTATGTGTTAATTTGTCTGTGTGGGGAGGGAGTGGTTTTTGGTGTATATTGAGGTTTATAAGTTAGTATAGGTTTGTGTATAAGTCTTGGGTCTGTGGTTTACGTGTGGGTTTTTTTTGTGTGTGAATGTTTAGGTTAGGAGGATTGCTATATAAGTTTGTTATAGGGTTTAGCAAAGGGAGATTTTATCGTTATATGTTTTTATGAGTTTTGGTTTATCATGTTTTTTTTAGGTAATTCGTGGTATTTTGTCTATTTTAGGTGTTGTTATTTTTTTACATTGTTTCATTCATAATTTTTGAGTGGTGTTCGTTTTGCCACGTGAATAACCGGGTGGTGGACTAGCGTGCTTGGAATGTGAATGGAATAGTGTAGTAGTGAGGTAAGGCATAGAGAATGGGATTGGGTTACTGCAAGTTGTTTGTTAGAGATGCTAAGGTGAGTTAAAGCTCATAAATGTATATAATGTTTTTGTGGGTGTGTAAGTATTGTGTATATGGTCGAGTTAGTGAGTATGTATAGGCGTATATGTGAGGAGTATATGTATCTTTTGTGTGTGTGAGTGTTTTGCGTGTGAGTGTGTGTTTTGTGTGTGAATGTGTATATGGGTTTGTTATTTAGGTTTTGGGATGTATGTGTTAATTTGTCTGTGTGGGGAGGGAGTGGGTTTTGGTGGTTATATTGAGGTTTATAAGTTAGTATAGGTATGTGTATAAGTCGTGAGTCTGTGGTTTACGTGTGTGTATTTGTGTGTGAATGTTTAGGTTAGGGGGTTTACTTTATAGGTTTGTTATAGAGTTTAGCAAAGGGAGATTTTATCGTTATATGTTTTTAAGAGTTTTGTTTTATCATGGTTTTTTTAGGGAATTCGTGGTAATTAGTCTATATTTTCGATATGGATTATATATAGGTTATATATGGATTATATACTTATATTTTTTTCATTTATACTTTAATTATTTAAAAGTATTATTTTATATTTAAAATTTTGATTTTTAGATTGGAAGTCCACCTGAAGATGTCGATCAAGACAAGAAAACGATTGTAGTGGCGGTTTTTTTTTGACTATTTATTAAATTTTATGGATTGATTAAGTCTTTCCTTGTTTGTTTTGCAAAATAGTGGTTTGTCTCAAATAATATTTTATAATATTTTACTATAAAATTGGATTTAATCCTAAATCTGATTTTTTTTCCCTGTAAATTTGGATATATTCCCTAATATTTATTATTTATATATATATATATATAAGCATATGCATATAGATATGTGCACATGTGTAATATTATATATAATATATATATATATACATTATATATACATACATATATATATATATATATATATATATATATATATATATACATTATATATACATACATATATATATATATATATATATATATATATATATATATATATATATATACATTTCTCCACGTGCGGTCAACACAACCCCACCATTTATTGATCTATATATATATATATATATGTGTGTGTGTGTGTGTGTGTGTGTATGTATGTGAATGTATGTACGTATGTATGTATGCATGTATGTTTGTTTGTATGTATGTATACACAGATATGTGTGGTTGTGCGCGCTTCTGTGTCTTTGTGTTTGAGTAGGTCCACTGCCGCTTCACAACCAGTATTGGTTTGCTTACGTCACCATAAATTAGCGATTCAGTAAACGATGCCGAGGGAATAATTAACACACGGGAAAGGTATAAGTGCTGCACGCGATTGAAAAGATGAACAATATGAAAGATAGATAGATATAGAAAGAGAGAGAAAGAGAGGCAGAAATCGATCGATATTCAAATGCAGATATGTATATATACAAGCATCGAATATATATATATATATATATATATATATATATATATATGTATGTATATATATTCTGTTATTATTTTATTCTTTTACTTGTTTCAGTCATTTGATTGTGGCCATACTGGAGCACCGCCTGAAACGGTTTTAGTCGAGGAAATCGACCCAGAACTTATTCTTTGTAAGCCTTGTACTTTTTCTATCGATCTCATCTGCCGAATTGCCAAGCTACGTGGACGCAAACCCATCACCATCGGTTGTCAAGAGATGGTACGGGTGGGGGTGGGGGACAAACATAGGCACAAAGACACACACACACACACACATGAATATATAAGCATATATACATATATATATATATATATATATATATATATATATATATATATGTGGCAGGCTTCTATCAGTTTCCGTCCAACACATCCACTCACAAGGTTTTGGTCGGTCCAAGCCATAATACAAGACACTTGCCCGAGTTGTCACGTAGTGCGACTGAACCCGAAACCGTGTGGTTAAGAAGCAAGCTTCTTACCTCGCAGCCATGCATGTGTGTATGCATATATATATATATATATATATTATATATATATATTATATATATATATATATCTATATATATATAGTATATATATATATATAATAATATGTATATATATATATATGTATGTATGTACGTATATATATATATATGTATGTATGTATGTATAGATATATATATATAATATATATATATATATATATATATATACATACACAAACGCATGCATATCTGTGAGTGTTGTGTGTGTGTGTGTGTTGTAACATGTAGTACACATATACAAATATACATACACGTCTATGAACAAAAGAATTTTCTTCTATTCGATCGAAATATTATTGGCTTTTGCCATTAAGGCTCATTTACGCCGTAATTTTGACCATCGTTATGCCGTGCCCCCAGGGATACCATTTAAAAGATCTCGCGTTTGTTTATATGTTTCTTTCAATGAGCACGACGGTTAAAAGCCATTAGGTGGAAAACTTTAATTCTTTAATCCCCTGCCGCAAATTATTTTATTGGTTCAATGACTGCATATGTATGTATACATGGATAAATGTATAAGCATGAATATACATCTCTCTCTTCTCTCTCTCTCTCTCTCTCTCTCTCTCACTCTGTATTATATATATATATATATATATATATATATATATATATATATATATATATATATATATATACATACATACATACATATATATGTGTGTGTATGTATATAAGTATGATATATACATACGTGTGATGTGTGTGTATATAATATATGCATGTACACGCACACACATACTCATATATATGTGCAAGTCTTTGGACAAATGGGTATATGTGAATTAATGTGTTGAGCAAAGCACGTTCACAGTTTGGGCTATCTGGTGTCAGCCACGGTTGGAATATATTTCCACTGGATCTACATCAGGAATTGCGTAATGTTAGTTGAAATAATAATAATTGATGAAGGAAACAGAAGATAGATTTAGCGCGAGTCTTCTTTATTCGGTACGACGATCGTTTCGACCCAGGCTGCAACTGTTATGGGTTGCACATTGTGCATCTAATTTGTTGCATCAATCTGTGCAGTTTGTGTCACATCAGGTACATGCATGAAAAAAGGGATGTCCCACTAGATATGCGGAGCCGTCCTAGGCATATTGTTCTTGCATTTTGGTTATGACCAGTTAAAGTTGTCCGTGGGTATATCACATGAAATTAAGATAATACAATCATAAAATATGGATAGTACGACCTGGCAAGGAAAAATTCCATTACCAAAATGTAATCGTTCTTTGACAGGGAAAAGCAAAAGCCGATACAGCATTTCTACTCATTTCCACAGGTGAGTGAACTGGAGCAACGTGGAATAAAGTGCCTTGCACAAGAATACGATACACAACCCGGTCGGGGAAGCGAACTCGCTATAACAAGATTGTGAAACCGACGCTTTAACCACTGAGCCATGCGACTTCACACACACACACACACACACACACACACACACATGAGCGAGTGTATTCGCGCCATTCAGCTTGCACGAGGGCGTTTATTCATCCATATTTGTTAACGTTTATTTTTAATACTTTTTTTGCTGTTTCTTGTTCGTTTCTTTCTTTGCATCTCTGATTTTATTTTTGATTTTCTGTCTAAATGAAGATACTTCCTTCTTTTTGCTGCTTTCCTTTCTACGAAATGAGAAGATACCTTGCGGAACTGTTATTTTAACGAGTTGTGTCTGTTTATCACCCAACGAGTCACATCTGAACCACTGGATGCCCCTATTAAGTGTCCCACCCGTGAGGGATCAATACTAGATGCGTCGTAACGATTGTCGTGATTAATAAAAAAAATCCTCGTATATTCAATCTTCTGTCTTTCATTTACCACACACACACACACACACACACACATATGTAAACGAAGGCTTCAGACGGTTCCCTCCTACCAAATTCACACTCACAAGGTATCGGTCGTTCCAAGATTAGATTAGTTGCCCAATGTGCCAAACATTGTAACTAAACACGATTTCGTAACAGCAACACCCCCAAAGGCAATTTTGAAAGCAGCAATAAATTGCAGGTAACAAGTGAGAATGAATAGATATATAACATTGTAGAAGCTGGGATGATTATTAAGGTAAGATATCACAAATTCAGTTCGATCAGACGGACTAATAAACAATTTGTAAGAAAGCTGATTACAGTAATTTGAGTTTAATGAAACCAAATAAATTGGTTAATTAATAGAAAGTTCTGAATTCAGCAGTTAAATATTACAAATGAGATTAGCCAATAATTAAAGTAACTTTAAACAATTGCATGAATGTACTAAGGGGGGGGGAATTGTACAAGAATCCCAAATCCTTATTTATCACAAACCCCGGTGTAGTTTCTGAAATATATTGAAACAACGCAGGCTAGTGTGAATGTTGATTCCAAAACTGGTTTCTCGTATGCCAAATTCTTTATTGACGAATATTATTACTTTCCCCATATTTGGGAATACTTTAGGTTTGAAAGGTTTTTAATGTTTTAAAGTCGTTATGTTTTTACATCATAAGGTTAATCTAAAGTGTCGATTAAGTAATAAGAAGTTGGAATTCTGCGCTTCAACAAAGATGACAATGTTTCTACTTTTTTCACATATGGTTTCTGATGCATGTGCCTGGTGTACCCTTATCAGACGGGTAGTCAGAATGGGTATACTGGGCTTCGAATGTTTGTTCGCCAGTGTCACTTTGATGTCATATTGCTGTCGCATTTTCCATCATAGCCAGCAAAATAAGCTGTGAGTTTTCGTATAATGATGATAACAACAACAACAACAACAATAATAATACCTTGATGCAATACCAAGCAGTGGCTCTCGTGGCTTCTGATCTTAACTGATTGGAAGTGTTATCATGTACATTGTTTTGTCTTGGTATAAAAGATGGGCTACAGCAAATATTCTGCTCAATACCACAGATTTGCTTGTCAGTTGTTTGACCTTAACCAGTTGACCATGTCCCTTAGTGATTGACGATACATGCATCTCTGATCACGAGCAGAATTAGTGGGGGAGCATCATAGCCGTGTGTTGAGAGGGATTCTTTGGGGTTTGAATAATTCACCTTTGGAAACGTGTGTATAAATCATAAATCAGCGCAGAGTGAAAGAGTAAACGTGGTAGAGGAAGTGAAAAGGAGAGGAATGAATGTGTATACACTGGAGGGGAAGAAATATTGCAAAACATAAGGTTTTAGTATGCGTGTAGGGTTGAGTGCTGATAAACTTGGTAAAGCTTACATATAAATATGTATATATACATATATATTATATATATTACGCACACATACACATACATATATATGTATATTTATATGTGTATATATGTTATATATATATATATATATATATATATTATATAATATATATATATATATTATATATAATATATATATATAATATGTAATATATTATATATATATGATGGTATACACGTATGTGTGTGTATATATATATGTATATAAGTATATATATATATAAATACATATATGGGTCTGCTAGTATGTGTGTGTGCGTGTGTATGTGAGTATATATATGAAGACACATATGAGAGCAGAGAAAATTAGGGCAACGAAAAATAAGCCAAAACGATAGAGTGAGAGAAAGAGACACAACGAGAGAAGAGAGAGAGAGAGAGGAGAGAGAGAGAGAGGGAGGGAAGGAGAGTGAGGGAGGGGTGGGGATAGAGAAGGAGAAAGAGAGAGAATCTGTGGAAAAAGTAGTGACACATATTGATCGGATACCGAAAGATCATGATGAGTTATTGAACTTCCTCGAATGCACCATATTGATCACCTATTTGCATGATATTCATATACGGACATAAAGAGGCAATGTATGAACATACATATATACATGCATACATTCATACACGCATGCAAAAACGCACGCACACACATACATACATATGTACGTGTATACTTAACAAAATACACACATATCTGCGTCATTACAGCCGTAGAGATTTCTTAATATACGTTTTATTTCTTTAGGACAGAGCATGTATATATATATATATATATATATACATATGCATATATATGTAAGTATGTATGCATATATATATGTATGTATGCATGCATATATATATATATATATATATATAGTAGGTACGGTATGCATATATATATGTATATATTTGTATGTATTCATATGTATATATGTATATATTATATATATATACATATATATATATATATTATACTCGCATACATATACATACATATATCTACATATATGTATATATACATTATATAAAAATATGTCTATATATATATATACACACACACGCACACACACACCACACAAAAAAATATATATAGTATATTTTATGTATAATATATATTAAATTATATATATATATTTGGTCTAAAGTCGTATGACAACCACCGTTATATATGTTTTGTTTTTTCATTACTGTTTTCAATTTCGTTTTCGTCTCTGTATTCACATCCGTCTTGTGCGTTCACATTCCTGTCTTCTACCAAGAAATATAATGCTTACAGCTTAGTTTTTTTTCTTGGGGCTGCCGAGTTGGAGCAAATATCAGAATTGAACAGCCGAAATTTGCTATGATGATTCGGTGTCTGACTGAAGATTGAAGGCTTCGAATGATTTGTCTGTGGTCGTGTTCGTCCCTCCTGTATTTCACGTTCATTATATATATAAAAACATTCATTATTATATTATTGCGGCGTTACGTGCACCCCCCCGTTTGTTGTCCAATTTTAAACCCTGCACGACTTCTATACACACTGTCTTTTACTACCCGCCATTGCTCTTCACCAAAACTTTTTGGCGCCATCCGATTTCCCCTCTCTTCCTCCCATCCTCCTTAATCCTTCTTTCTCCTCTCTTGGTCACTGATTCTGTCCCCTGCTTCACCCTCTTTGATTCCCTCTCTCTCTGTCTTCCTTCTCTCTCTCCTGTTGACCTGCTGCTTCTTCAACCATTCTGTTGGCCTTCGTATCTCGACCAACATGTGTCCCGCTACCGAAACGGTAATTATTTCTACGCCAGGCTGCTTAGTTGTTGTTGTTTTGTCTCATTTGGTCTAAAGTAGTATGACAACCACCGTTATATATGTTTGTTGTTTTTTCATTACTGTTTTCAATTTCGTTTTCGTCTCTTGTATTCACATCCGTCTTGTGCGTTCACATTCCTGTCTTTTACCAAGAATCTAATGCTTACAGCTTAGTTTTTTTTCTTGGGGCTGGCCGAGTTGGAGCAAATATCAGAATTGAACAGCCGAAATTGCTATGATGATTCGGTGTCTGACTGAAGATGAAGGCTTGAATGATTTGTTGTGTTTCCGTGTTCGTCCCTTCCTGTATTTCACGTTATTATATATAAAAACATTCATTCTTATATTATGCGGCGTTACGTGCACCCCCCCGTTTTTTTGTCCAATTTTAAACCCTGCACGACTTCTATACACACTGTTTTACTACCGCCATTGCTTCTTCCCCAAACTTTTTGGCGCCCTCGATTCTTCCCCTCTCTTCCTCCAATCTCCTTAATCCTTCTTTCTCCTCTCTGGTCACTGATTCTGTCCCCTGCCTTCCACCCTCTTTGATTCCCTCTCTCTCTGTCTCTCTTCTCTTCTCTCCTGTGACCTGCTGCTCTTCAACCATTCTGTTGGCCTTCGTATCTCGACCAACATGTGTCACCGCTACCGAAACGGTAATTAATTTCTACCGCCAGCTGCTATGTTGTTGTTGTTTTGTCTCCTTTGGTCTATAAAGTGCGTATGACAAACACCGTTATATAGTTTTGTTTTTTCATTACTGTTTTCAATTTCGTTTTCGTCTCTTGTATTCACATCCGTCTTGTGCGTTCACATTCCTGTCTTTACCAAGAAAATCATATGCTTACAGCTTAGTTTTTTTTCTTGGGGCTGGCCGAATGTTGGAGCAAATATCAGAATTGAACAGCCGAAATTTGCTGATGATTCGGTCTTGTCTGACTGAAGATTGAAGGCTTCGAATGATTTGTCTGGTTCCGTGTTCGTCCCTTCCTGTATTTCACGTTCATTATATATAAAAACATTCATTCTCAGTATATATAGTACAACCTACACAGGAATTAACGCACACACACTCACACACGCATATTCTCACACACACACATCTATATAGATATATTGAGTGATTGATTGATTGGTGAACTTTCAGCAATCGGCAACGTAAAAAAAAAATCAGACATAATGTTTTAACCCAATTACTTTATTCTTCTTTGAACCAATAATTCCTATATATAGCTGAGGGTATGAGTAGATAGAAGAATCAGGAAGACGGCAGACGAAAGCATCGTGCTACATTGACTTGCGAATCGAATGGTTTTGATCTCAAATCCACCAAAATTCGTCCTGTGAGATTTTATGCTCCAAGATTTGGCACAGTAAATACTATAAGTAATGGGGTTGTGCTAATTTAATTGCCTGATTAATAGTAGTAGTAGTGTAGTAGTAGTAGTAGTAGTATTTGACCAGGCGCTATAACAGTGCTTCACTGTATTGTATCCAGCATTTGATGGTGATTCCCTACCCCTGACGGTTTAGCTGGGTAGACATTCTTGTTGAGTGTTTCAAGGGGTTGGTGTGCAAATCCCAAGTAAACCTTTTCGTAGTCGCCTTTTACAGCATGCAGACATGGAGTGGGAGACGGTGGATCTATTCTTCAACAAGCTGGTCCCCTCACAGCACCAGACCAACGTGAAACGAAGTGTTTTGCCCAAGAACACAACACCCTGCCAGGTCCTGTAAATGATCCCGCGACCTGGCGACCAAAGTGCGTGGATCTATAATTGAGAAGCTTAATTCATAAACATGTGGACTTTGGTTCTGTCCCAGTGCGCGGCACCTCGGGCAAATATTTTCGACTATACTTCCGGACGTACTAATGCTTTGTCAGTGATTTAGAAGAGAGAAACTAAAGAAGTTCTACCCTTGTCTAGACATCCAGAGATGGTTGTAAGGGTACAGCACTACCATTAAAGAAGCGATGTAGTTGCTTTCTAGTTTGCTGTTTAAAACACGTTAAGCTGATGGAAAATATTATTTTCTACTCAAGGCACAAGGCCCAAAATTTTTGGAGAGAGGGCCAGTCGATTAGATCGACCCCGGTATGAAATTGGTACTTAATTTATCGACCCCGAAAGGATAAAAGGCAAAGTCGACCTCGGCGGAATTTGAACTCAGAACATTAAGACAGACGAAACACCGCTAAGCATAGCGCCCGGCATGCAAACGTTTCTGCCAGCTCGCCGCCAAGCTGATGGGAAATACTATCTTGCTTGGAAACAAGTGGATGTTGGCGATAGGAAAGGTTTTCAGCCGTAAACAATGAACCTCAACGAAAATCCGATTGACCCTGGAACGCATGGACGTCGAATGATGATGATGATGATGGGGATGATGACGACGATGACGACGACGACGACGACGATGATGATGATAATGACACGCTCACACTCGTGAATATACACGCCCATGCATGCAGAAACAGAGTTGTACACATAGTAATAGGAAACGGAATTGAATTGCCGTTGGCAGTTTGTGACGATTGAATTATAGTGGTCGTAGTAGTTGTGGTAGTGATGGTGGTATTCCTTGGAGTGTTGGCGTTGGCAGTGGTGAAGATGTTGGTGGCGGTGGTGAAGATGGTGGTGGTGGTGGCGGTGGTAGTTGAAGTATTGGAAAACGTCTGGAATTGCGTAGAAAATAGATAGATATGTCTAATCGATATGTTCTTGGACAACATGCACAAACACACACATACGAACATACACATCAGCATAGGTTGGAATATTTGCGGCAGTATATATATATGTATGTATATATATGTGATAATATTATATATATATTATATATATATATATATATATATATATATATATATAATATATATATATATATATATATATATATATATGCATGTGTGTGAGTGTGTATGTGTATGTGTATGTGAAAGTTTGTACATTTCTGTGCGTCTAAACAGATATGATACCACATTTATGTTACGGTGTGTGTGTGTGTGTGTGGTGTGTGTGTGTGTAGCGGGTCATTTGTTTATGCTTATGTTTGCGTGAGTTGCGTAAAGTAAGAAGCTTGCTTCCCAACAACATGGTTCCAGGCTCTATCCCACTGCGCAGCACCTCGGGCAAGTGTCTTCTACTATGGCTCCTGGCAAACAAAGAAATGAAGCTGAAAGAAGGAAACTGAAAAGAAGCCGGTTATATATATATATATATATATATATATATATATATATATATATATATATATATATATATATGTATTATATATATACATATATATATATATATTATATATATATATATATATATATATATATAATATGTATGTATGTATGTATGTATGTATGTATGTATGTATGTATGTATATATAATTAAAAAAGGCAGTCAGGATTTGGACAAAAACTATTTTCTATCCTGCAAGTATACTAATTCACATACATATATACACATAGCTAGAGATACTTGTAAATAAAGCTACACACACACACACACACACACACGCACAAACATACACACACGCACACACACACACGCACAAACACACACACGTTGATATACAACGAGGGTTGTCTATTCGCTTTTGTCACAGTGTGTTTGTATATTATATAAACATATGCATATACATATAAACACACATGCACAGACACAGACTCATACACACATACACACATACACACATACACACATACACACATATACGTATATACGCAGGCATACATATACAAATGGATGTATGTATACTCACATATACAGATATCGATAGTCCAATCTTTTTCACGCATTTGCCATTCGCTGTTCCAATTCCAAAGCGACCGACTATTGATTGTCACGACGGAGAAATACACGCGTTTTACTCTCCCGTGACGTCATTCGCTGCCAACTGCTGTGTTTATGTCGATATTGTCTCTAAGGAGTATTCCTTCCCTCGAGACAATTTATGCAGCGTATTGTCTTTCCATGTCCGAATGCATACGAACTTGCCAAACACGATGCAACAAAATTCTTCATAACAATGAAAGGAACAAATAGAACTGAGAGTAACCTCTTGACATATGACCCCGTATATTTCCATTCACAGATGTCTAGTAAATATATATTTGAATGAAAATATACGTTCACTGCCCTCTGGAGTATCTGTCACTCATCTCTAACCGGAAATACATCGTTCATGATGGTATTCCTATTAACTCTCACTTACTATCATTTCTCTCAGTAACTTCATAATAAATCACAATAAATCATAATAAATCTTAATAAATCATAACTGATCCAAAATAATTTGTGTACTTATTCTTCCCGATACAGTAATCCCTCACCATATCGCGGTTCACCTATCGCGGTTTATTACGCGCTTACGTCGATTCCTCTGTGGTGTAGTTTTGCATTTATAATAAAATAGATATATATACAAATAATAAAAATAATAAAAAAAGATATACAGAATAGTACTGTTTCTACTTCGCGGATTTTCACCTATCGCAGAAGCTTTTGGAACGTAACAATCGCGATAGTCGAGCGATTGCTATGTACAGATTCAAAATAAATAACAAAAAATTGTTTTTTGCTTAGAAATATATATAATATTTTGCATAGGAATATATATAATATTTTGTTATATATTATATATAATTTTAATTTTAATTCTAACATTATCTGTATAATAACTGCATCATCCTCTTTCATCTCAGAAATGATAATTTCTTTGTTATCGTCTTATGAACTCTTCTAATTTGCAGACAGGTCTTTAAATGAGCATGGATTATTGCACGTGCAAATTTCATTATTTTCGGTCACTCCTTCATTTGGTTGTTTGTTCATTTATGACGATCACTTTCCCATTCATCGTATGCTCCACTTCTCTATCCATCCTCTATCTATCCACAGTCGATCCAATTCTACTATATGGCTCAGAAACCTGGACGTTATCAAAGAAGCTTGAGAGGCGGTTGGATGGAACCTACACTCGCCTCCTTATGAGAGCTCAAAATCTCTCGTGGAAGCATCATCCAACCAAAATGCAAATATATGGGAAACTACCACCTGTGTCATCTCTTGTGAAAGGTAGGAGGGTCCAGTTTGCTGGACATTGTTGTAGAGCTGAAAACGAGGTAATTTCTACTCTCCTCCTCTGGAAGCCATCTACTCGCGATACCAGAGGGCGCACACTCTCCTACCCTGATGTAATCTCCAGGGATACAGGCATCCAACAACAGGACCTCCGTAATGCTATGATGGACCGTGAAGTCTGGCGTAGCATGGTAAATTCCATTGTCTCGACCACGGTCGAACAATGATGATGATCTATCCTCTCTAATTTCTCTCTTTGTTTTTCCTATATTTGTTGTTTGTTTCTAGTATTTCATTTATGTTACATGGTTCTATTATTTCTTTTCCTTCACCCCCACCATATCTTTCTTTCTTTCGCTTCCATTTTGCACTTGTCCTGAAGAGGTCAAACATCTTGCTTGACGCCCGTCATCTGCTGACAAGTTCTGCTTCTGCTGGTCTTTGCCGACGAATTTGCTTCGTTTAATGACATCTGTAGCATCTTAATGCTTTTATCTTTATATTTAGAAGCCTTATTACTCCATCTACTTCTTTTGATTGATTGACGCCTTGGAGACATATCCACCTTAAACTTCTTAAATATTGGTAATCTGATTAGAAAGTTCACTTGCTGATTAATCAACAGACTAACGTTTACTTGCTTACCTTGTTGCCAGGTGAGTTGAGCGCTGTGTAACGTATTAATCGAACTAAATGTAGAATACTTACGTCGAAAAACAAACTCCCAGTGAATCAATTGTATAAATGTGAGAAAAGGTAGTCGTCTGTTTTTATTATGTTTTTTACGATTCACTCAATGTTTCATTCGGAGTTGAATAGATTTGGATATTCTTGGAATTGGGTGGATTATCCAGGATTACCTAACAGCAGTGATTTCTCTCCATCGGTGCCTTCAGTGCTGAGATTATGAATTACCGTCTAATTTGCATAATTCTGGCTTGCTAATTCGTAGCGTGAATTCACTTGATATGCATATAATAATAATTCGATCCAAGTGCATAATTTTTCAAGGGTTGGTATTTATTCTATCGGCCTCTTTTGTCGAACCGCTGGTTAACAGGGGACTAAACACACCAGCACCACTTGTCAAAGACATACACGCACACGCACACGCACACACACGCGTGCGCGTAAGGATAAATTCAATTGGGAATTAGAAGCAACGCTAGTATAGTAAGCATTACCGAACGCACATACTCGGCGTCAGTGCTTTTATTGTTCCCTAGTCGGCTACGAATTGAGACGTTGGAGATGAGTCGATCGAAGCGCCGGGTGATATTTGTATAGGCGGCGAGCTGGCAGAAACGTTAGCATGCCGGGCGAAATACTTAGCGGTATTTCGTCTGCGTTACGTTGTGAGTTCAAATTCCGCCGAGGTCGAATTTGCCTTTCATCCTTTCGGGGTCGATAAATTAAGTACCAGTCACGCACTGGGGTCGGTGTAATCGACTTAATACCTATGTCTGTCTTTGTTTGTCTCCTCTGTGTGTAGCCCCTTGTGGGTAATAAAGAAATAGATATTTGTATATAGTTACGGACTAGCGATTTAGTTCACCTCCAATTCGGTTCACTTGATCAGCCACAAAAATGGTGAAACATCAATGTCCACTAATCCCCTGAATGGGATCTGCAGTGAGTTGTCTTATCTGTCCATGAATTTCAGAATTTTAAGACCTCACGCTTTGACAGAGTCATCTCCATCTCGCCGTATTCAGCCAATCGACCAACAGGTAAAGCTCATGCGTTGCGTATTCCTGTTCGATAATACTTACAACATTAGCGCCACCTCTAATTCATATTTGTAATTATCCTTATGTAATATCGCCCGGGCATACCAGCAAGTGGAGTTTTCTTACACTACTTGCATATAGTCGTGGACTTGCGATTTAGATCGCTTCCATTTCGCTTTAGGAACGTGTTGTTGATAAACCACAGAAACTGAGTCATCTCCATCGCGCTATAACAGCCTACAGGTGAACAAGTAAGGCACATACATACATATATATATGTTTAGGGTTGACGATTTAAAAAATAATTAAGATTTAGTTGAATTAGGTACTTAAGTGTAAGCACCAGGTCAGTTCGGTATTATCCTCAGAGCTCGAAGTGAGGTGAATAAAATCAAAATAAGCAACAGGATATCAAGTAGTAATGCAGTACGACCGTTTCAAGCGGCTCCATTTAATTGAACAATGCATTACATCAATTTAAATGCAGTGCCGATGATAGCGGCGCTGCATTTTATTGCTGCAATCATTGCATTGTTATAATATATATATATATAAATTATATAGTAAATATATACACACTCATATATATAAATATATATATATATATATATACATACACACAGACACCACATATATATATAGTCCGTTTCCTAGTTTGTTTTTATGTTTTCGTTTCTCGTTGAGTTCTACGTTTATTTGTGGTGTTCTGTACTCACATATATATATATATAATATATATATATATATATATATATATATATGCATTTATATATACATGTAGATGTAGGTACGTACATATGTATGTATGTATGCATATATTTTATTTATTAAATTACTATATATACATATATATATACACATTCATTAACTCACTAAGAGATGAGAACGCACATAACCATATATGCCTATCTGTGTTTGCAAGGGTCTGCGTGTTCTGAAAAAAAATCTATGCTTCCATGCAAAGTGTCTGTGAATATGTATGTGTCATTACGTAGATATTTATATATGTAGGTATATTTATGTTTTACCATTTATATATGTATTTATGTTTAGAAATCAACATTTATTTGAATGAATCTGTTAAAAACACAAGCGCTCACGCACGCGCACACGCACACATACAGGTGCACACTCAGAGACACACACTCTTTTGCATACATACACATATTCACCTAAATATATTTAAACATGCACAGACCTCTCAATCTCTCTCTCTTTCACAACACACACACACACACATACACACACACATACACACACACACACACACACACACACACACACACACACACACACATATATATATGTATATATATATGTGTGTATATAGTGAGAGAGATATAAATATATGGATGGATATACACTTATATATGTATACTAGCTGAAGGTGACCCGCTCTACGCGCGGGTAAGAGTGTGGTTGTTACTTTCTGTTGCTTCCTTTCAGCACGTAAAAAGCACCATCCGAACGTGGCGGATTGCATCGCCGCCTTGACTGGCTTCTGTGCTGGTGGCACGTAAAAAGCACCAACCGATCGTGGCCGCTGCCAGCCCCCCTGGCACCTGTGCAGGCGGCACGAAAAAAGCACCCACTACGCTCACAGAGTGGTTGGCGTTAGGAAGGGCATCCACCTGTCGAAACACTGCCAGATCAGACTGAAGCCTGGTGCAGCCTCCTGGCTTCCCAGGCCCCTGTCAAACTGTCCAACCCGTGCTAGCACGGAAAACGGACGTTAAACGATGATGATGATGATGATGATGATGATTCTCCCTCTTTGTTTCTTTTCTCCTTTCCCACTCTCTCACTTTCCCAACTCTCTTACTCTTCCTTTCTCTCGGACTCTCCCTCGCTTTCTCTTACTCTCTATCTTTATGTATCTCTCTCCCATTTATAAACAACAAAAGATCTTGAGTAAGTTGAGAATAAAATATTTAGAAAGATCAATCATAAATATCAGGCAGTTACAAAGGAAAGGTCTGCTTCAAGACAGACAGCAAAACACTAGCATTTAAAAGGGACAGACGAACTTGCGAGCTGAATAAAAATAATAAAATATGGAAACCAAAGTTTGAAGGGATAGAATTTGAGGATAGTAGAGTCACCATGGCTGGCATTTCTTAACGACGGACAGCAACGTATTGACAGTTCAACGGCTGGCGTAAAAGTTTGAACTTGATGTAAAAGAAAATTCCTAAAACCAAGTTTTGACTTGATTCTTTCTCACGACAGTAGACTCACGATGGCAAGCATTCAAAACTTCTTCATCATGGACGGCACACATTGACGATGAAAAGGCTGGAGCAATTTTTTAGCTTGATGTAACAGAGAATTGCTAGACAACCCGCTCCTTTAAATTTTAATCCCCTTCCAGCCCCATTTATACCCCTTTTCACCTTTTGGTTAATATAACCCGATTTAATTTGGGTCTACTGGGGCCACATTTTATAAGATGAGGACACAACCAAGTTTTCTCAATTCTGGTCATAGACCATAGAACACTCAACCAAGTTTCCCCCGATTTCTGGTCATAGACCATAGAACAGTCCAGCAAGTTTCCCGATTTCTGGTCATAGACCATAGAACACTCAACCAAGTTTCCCGATTTCCTGGTCATAGACCATAGAACAGTCAAGCAAGTTTCCCGAGTTCTGGTCATAGACCATAGAACACTCAACCAAGTTTCCCCCGATTTCTGGTCATAGACCATAGAACAGTCAAGCAAGTTTCCCCCGATTCTGGTCATAGACCATAGAACACTCAACCAAGTTTCCCGATTTCTGGTCATAGACCATAGAACAGTCCAAGCAAGTTTCCCGATTTCTGGTCATAGACCATAGAACACTCAACCAAGTTTCCCGAGTTCTGGTCATTTGCAGAATAAATAGAGACGGCGGAGGTGGCAGACGTCGTTGCAATGTAAACATGTTTGTTATAAGAGAAAGATTGCCCAGATTGTGTGTTGGTGGTGTTGGTGGTGGCGATGATAATTATCATTAGAAAAAGAGTGAGTGAGTGAGGAAGACATACATAGTTTGGGCGATGATAATGTAGACCCCTTTTCACATTTTGATGAAGAGAACCCGATTTCATTCGGGTGTACTGGGGCTACATATAGGTGTGTGCGCGTGTGTGTGTGTGTGTGTGTGCACGCTGTAGAAATTAAATTAGAGATAAACCACTAATAGGGAAATGAAACAGTAAAAAACCAAAAACAAAACACAAAAAATAAAAATATAATATTAGATATATGTATATATATGTGTGTGTGTGTGTGTGTTGACAGGTAGACATAAATGCGATGGCGATGGGGATTGCGAGTAATATTTGTTACTGTCCATGAACGCTGAGAGATAATGAGTAAAATGTATAGGAAGGTAAGAGTTAGAGTGAGTGAAAATGTTTCTTGAAGAGAGTAAATAGCTACAGAGTGATTTGAGGAAGACTTTACATTAAATAACGGTAGTTGCAGCATTGTCAAATGAAGAGGAGTGACAGAGTACTGGAGGAAATAGGTGAGGTAGGAAGATGGCCCCTAGCAACCACACCTTTTAAGATAGGGATTTGTAAGGTAGCCCACGCGCATCGTCACCTCATTCCTACATGTCCCTGTAAATTTGGGAGCGAATCGGACGGGATGTAGTGGCATTGAAAGCGACCAAGCGGTAAAAACGCATTTCAGTTTTATATATAGAGATAAATATGTGTAATTCGATACACACACACATATAGATAGATAGATATGTAAATAGAGAGAGAGACAAATGGATGAATAGATATACAGATATTCAGCCTTGTATCAACATTTCGAAGTGTGCGTGTGTTTGGTTGCATGCATTCAGGGATATTACACATAGAATTGTTTTGCTGCATGAAATGATGCTTACAAATCATTGCTGATTTTATCATAGTAAAAACTGAAGAGAAACTAAGATTCACAACACAGAACAGAAATAGAGAGAAAGTAACGTAGTGCTTAATGCATGGAATGCAGTGGGATTTGTGAGATATGCAATCACACACACACACACAAATTAATATCTATCTTTCAAACTCTCTCTCTCTATATATATATACATATATGTATATATATTTATATGTACATATTAATATCTATCTACCTATCTATCTCTGTATATATATATATATTATATATATATATATATATATATGTATATATGCAGAGCGTATGTGTGTGTGTATTAATCTACACCTCTCTCTCTCTCTCTCTCTCTCTCTCTCTATATATATATATATATATATATATATATATATATATATATACATATATTTATTTATTTATATACATATATAGTTATTTCTACTCTTCACACACACACACGCGCGCACGCAAACACACATATAAATATATATATTTAAGTTCGGTAAAAACAATTGCATTTTTCCAACTTAATATTCGACATTTATGTTACATTTTATTATATGTTATTTTGGAAAAACCGGTTTCATTTAGCTTTCGTTCCTTTAATATACAATGTGCTGACTCATGTCGCCTGATGTATGCTAAAGATTATATTTTCAAATTTACACATCTTATTCTCGGCTGTCGTATTCTCGATTAAAAAACAAAAGAAAAATATGATAAAACCAAAACCAAGGTATATGGGTTCTTATGGGTTCGAGGCGCCAAACAGACAAAATCATTAATACACCAGAAAAATAACTACCAGTATTTTGTCTTTCCTTACGTTTTGAGTTCCAATTCCGCCGAGGTCGACTTTGCCTTTCCTCTTTTTCGGTGTCAATAAAATAAGCTCCATGCTGAACTCCCTCTTCCAAAACTGATGGCCCAGGGCTATAAGTTGAAACCAATATCAGTTTCAAATTTTAGCACAAGATCAGAAATTTTGGGCAGAATCGACCTCGACGGAATTTGAACTCAGAACTTAAAGGCTGATGAAATGCCGCTATGCATTTTGTCCGGCGTGCTAAAGATTCTGCCTCTTGACATCCTCGGTCAATAAAATGTGACTTCCTTTCTTTCACTACAAAATTTCTTTTGCTCATAAAATATATACATTAAAACCCTTTTCAATACAAAAGGACTCGAATTAAATGTCTTCTTTTTTTCCCCTTCTTTCACTGCTCTTCACTTGTGTTAGACACGTGAAGCCTATCTCATGAATACGTACGCCAAAGTTTATTCAGTTAAACTAGAATAAGAAAACATTTACATATATATAATATATTTATATATATATATATATATATATATGTGTGTGTTGTGTGGTGTGTGTGTGTGTTGTGTGTGTGTGTGTGTGTGTGTGTGTAATGTGTGTATGTGTGTGTGTGTATATAAATATATAAATATAGATATATAATATATATATATATATATAATATTATACTACTACTAACAATATAGAATGATGTCCCTTTCTCTACAGAAAAGGATTCCATCAAAAAGCGTGGCAGTATATTAAAAAAACCTTTATGGTTGAAGTATAAACATCTTATAATTAAGGGCTAAAAAAGGTTATTCTAAAGCCAATACACTGCTTTATCCACTTATAGATATAACGACGTACTTAAATGTAGTTGTGTTTTTAGCTTCTGCTTTTTCCATGGCCACATGTGAGTATTTTATTTATATTCCCTCGTAAGCTCTACTGAAGAAGGATGTATCCTTTATAGGGATTAATTCCGAAATTGATTCAATATAGAGATAACGAAATTTAAATTTTCTAAAGGTTAGTTGCGCGCTTTCAGTTCAATTTTCCTGTAACAAGTGGATTATAAGTGGATAAAGCAGTGTATTTGGCTTTAGAATAACCTTCTTTAGTCCTTAATTATAAGATTATATTATATATATATATATATATATATATATATATATATATATATATATATATATATAATATCCACAGACATGCAGGAAGTAAACAAACACCTTTAATTTTCAAAATCTTATATTTAATAAGCAAAGCAAACAATTGAAATGTAATCGATAGGTAGGACTACATACTTTAGTGTTTAATTGACATTCCCTTTTGCAGTTTTTAATTTAGAAACTCTTTTTGGCATTGGACTGATGAGCTTTGTATTTGTCTTTTGTGGAATTTCTGTCCATTGATGTTATGTTTACAGATGGGCTTTCCTGTAACATTGGTTTTAAACCTGGCCACAAGATCAGCAATTTCAAGGGAGAGCTTAGTCAACTATATCGACCTTACTTCTCAACTGGTACTTATTTTATCGACCGTGAAAAGGTAAAATGTGAGGTTGACCTCGACGAAATTTGAACTCAGCTCGCCTCTTTGCTTTCTTGTGATATTATCTCATAATGTGAGGTATACTTGCCATCTCAATATGGCTTACCACTAAAGGTAGGTATTACTGTAGGTTGTAGCCCCAGGAGAACATCGTCTCCAGCTGGCTTTAGGCACACTTTCTGTGCCCTTATGGTATTTGCAAAGGGAAGTCACCCTTCCCTCGTCAACCTAAGTGATACGAACGGACTGCAGTTTCTAGGTTTTGACCTGTCATCAGCGTACGACAATCACCGGTTTTCGATGAAAAGGTGTTCCAATGCAAATCCTTTATATCGTTTTTCCAGTAACTTTTCGTCACTGATCTCGAAAAACTGTATGCAAGCAATAATAAAGCTCTGAACGAGGTATAAACAGTAACTGCACGACAATGTGAGGTATACTTGCCATCTCAATATGGCTAACCACTAAGGGTGGGTGTTACTGTAGCTTGTAGTCTCAGGAGAACATCGTCTCCAGCTGGCTTTAGGCACACTTTCTGTGCCCTTATGGTATTTGCAAAGGGAGGTCACCCTTCCCTCGTCAACCTAAGTGATACGCACGGACTGCAGTTTCTAGGTTGAGATTTATTATTATCTCATAATGCTTTCACCTAATTACATATTGTGCGTTATAGCACCCTCACTTCACTGAAATATCTGTAATAGCCGATTGCAATAAGGTTATGTAACAACTAATGTAGATATATTTCATACACCTTTGTCCGCCTTGTTATTGATGTTCGTAGAATGGTTTTATCTTACCTATCACAACAGATACAGGAGTATCATAAACTGATTAAGAAGTTACATTTTTTAAGAATTCGAAACATCTAAGCTCTAACATGGCCTCTAACTATTCTTGCGTAATCTCCTAATATCAAGGATGTATATGCATGCACGTTTGTGCATATCAGTTTTAATAGATGTTTATACATACATGCATACATACAAACATACATACATACATAAATGTATATGAACTTAACTGATTTTAAAGTGTTGATTTTCAAAGGTGAATCTTATGAGTAACATACTTTGTCATAAACAATTTTTCGGTCCGTTGTACGAAACGTTGATTTTTAAGAGACAGCGTAGCACAAATTACTATCAATTAAAGTACAGATTGATGGTTGGGGTTACTCGTATGATAGACACGTAGGAAGGTCACGTAAACTTTTAGTTTTGGAGATGTATCATATGACAGTCAGTACAATAGTTATGAAAGGTGAAAAAATGTCAGCATTTATAGCTGATTTCAGCTGTTGATTACGTCCAGTACCTGTATGAGCAGCTATGATAGTATTTAGCCAAGGCGTGATGACATTTTGTGTTATATAAACTGTTTTAAGGAAAGATGCAATCTTTCTTACGAAAATATCGTTTGAGGTGTTTGTTACCTTGCTTAATGTAGCCAGAGCGCATGCGTGTGGGTTCATGCGCATGCACGCACGCACGCACGCACGCACGCACGCACACGCGCATACACCAACACACTCCTTTCTTTCTCAGCCACCATTTTCATCTCTATTCATATTTGTCCTATATATATATAGACCACATTTAAATGGATGTTGTGAAAATGCGGGAAGCAAATAATTATTTTTTATTCACTTGAGATATTTCCGCAAATTGTTACATAAGTTATTGATAAGAGTAATGCACGGCAAATAGTTTAAAGGTGACATTTCAGTTCTTACCGTTTTGACCACTGATAATGATCTCGGGCACATCCTCTCTGTAAAAGCAAACGATTTTGAAGACATCGACCAGAGAAAAAGCACAAAATCATACATATACGCCACAGCTTCACGCTGCTCATAATGTATATTTTGACAACCAATAAATCCGAAACCAGTTAAGTGCATGCGTATATATGTATATGTATATGTATATGTATATTATGTATATATATAATATATATATAATATATCATAGATATATATATAAATAATATATATATAATATATATATAGATATAGATATAGATATATATAGATATAGATATAGATATATATATATATAGATAGATAGATAGATAGATAGTGATAGATAGATAGATAGATAGATAGATAGATAGATAGATAGATATTTATTTAAAAATAAATGCGTTGCGTTCAATCATATAATAATATATATATATATATATATATATATATATATATCTAATATATGTATATATGCATATATACATACATATATGTACATACATATATATGTATAAATACATGCATATATGTGTACAGGACGTCATAAAACGTAACATGAAATACGAAAACAACATGTAATACGACATACGGAAACCTGAAATACGAAGACAAACTTTTGTATACGAACAACGAAAGAACCAAATGGAAAACAGGACAGTTAACATAAAGAACGACCCTTCATCAGTTGTCGGCTGTTTGCCTACTCCACATTTCGAGCAATACAAGACATTATGTGCCTTCGAGAAAACAGTTGCTCCTGCGAACCAAAATAAAATTTGAGATTTGCAGAGGATGAAAATTTGTAACAAAAGCAGGACAGTGCGGGCCGCTAGACCATACAAGGTAAGGTGGCGAAGGCGGGAGGAACAATGTGTGACAGGAGAAAATTCTACTGAGAAAATATATAGGATAGAAAATTTACAGAAATTTTTCTACCAGTGGTTAGCAGGCATAATATCTATCTAATCATATTAAGTACAGCATAACTTGGTCCACAGTAAGGCATGCGAAATCATACAATATAATTTCCAGGTGATGGCAACTCTGCTCCAAGGAATCCCTGTCTATTCTGTGGACCAATGAGAAGATCATTAACAGAATTTCGGAAAGACTTTCAAGATGCCTCCACACATATAAATATACTTTCGCTTAATGCAGTGGGAATGAATTTGAATAACTGTTTACATAATTTACATTAAGGTATGGATGAATTGAGTTTAGTTGTTATCTCCCCATTCTTATAAACACCAAATAGCTACTTATCTTGCTTTGTGACCGTGAGTGTACCAAACCACACGGGTGCATATGCTTACATTTTCGCGGATGCTTGTATGAGCGAGTGTACTCGCGCCATTCAGCTTGAGCGAGGGCGTTTATACATCCATATTTGTTAACGGTTATTTTTAATACTTTTCTCGCCGTATTGCGTGTTCATTTCCCTTTTATTCCCATCTGTGATTTTATTTTTGATCTTCTGTATAAATGAAGACATTTCCTTCGTTTTGCTGTTTTTCTTTCAACGAAATGAGAAGATACATTGCGGAACTGTTATATTAACGAGTTGTGTCTATTTAATCACCCGATGAGGCACAACTGCACCACTGGATGCTCCTGAACTAGTTGATAAGTGTCCCACCCATAAGGGATCGATGCTAGATGCGTCGAAACAACTGTCGTGATTAATAATAAATTCTTATGTATTCCCTCATCCGTCTTTCATTTACCATACATACATACATACATACATACCATACGTACGTATGTACGTACATACATACATATATATATTAATATATTTATATATAATATATAATATATATAATAATATAATATATATATATATATATATATATATATATATATATGCATGTATGTATGATGTATGTATGTATGTATGTATCTATCTATCTCTCTCTCTCTCTCTCTCTCTATATATATATATATATATACATTCATTAAATCATTCATACGTGCGTTCATACACAGGTATTATGCAGTTCGATCACAGAGTAAAACCATTTATCATATTTTCTCCAAATTCAATCTGTAAATGGAACAGAATAAACAGGCAATTTCGAAATCGTTTCTAAATCTCAATGCACACACACACACATACACACACACACACACACACACACACACACATATTTCGCTTTACTTTACACATATCTCTATATATATATCTATATTTATATATATATACTTATATGTATATATATATATATATGTATTCTTTTTGATCGTTATCTAAATTTCATCGATGGTGTCTTTCCCTTGGTTCTTTAAAATAAGTACTGGAAATCAAAGGGATCATAAACACACTTATATTTTACGTACATGCAAAGAAATATATATAAATCACACACACTCACTTATAATACCGTTTGTGTATGTGTGTGTGTGTGTGTGTATGTGTGTATGTGTTTGTGTGTATATATTTGTGTGTGTGTGTGTGTGTGGTGGGGTGTGTGTCAATGTATATAAAGAAATTTACAGGATATCTATTTTCAGAGTAGAATATATATTTTTGGCCAAATCAATCATAGCATTTTGACATCATGATAGCACTATTTACGAGTTTATATTTCCTAGTTTGATTTTTGCCTTTGGCGATATAGATTTTCAAGCAAGCGAATATAAATTATAGTTGAAAGATTATTTTGTCGGAAATCTGGTGTTTAGAATCAACGAACAGGAATACGTAAATAGAGAGCAATATATTTGGAATTGATTTATCACAGAGGCACAAAGACGCAGATTTGGCGGGACCGCTCTAGTAAATGACATCGACCCAGTGTTTGTTCGACCTTTATTATATCGACCCCGTATAAATAGGTGGTAAACTCGGTATTAACGGAATTTACGCTCAAAGCGTGAAGAACTGTAAATAAATAGCATTATACATTTTGTTCGACGCTCTAACGATTAAGCCTGTTCACTGCTTATTTAATCGTTACGTATTAAAGCTATCGGTAGAGCATCAGCTGACAGCAGGGTCTTGCATTGTTATACTCATTTGTAAAGCGGTGAGTTGGCAGAATCGGTGGCACGTCGGGTGAAATGGTCAAAGGTATTGCGTCTGTTGTTACGTTCAGAGTTCAAATTCCACCGAGGTCGATTTTGCCTTTTATCCTTTCAGGGTCGATAAATTAAGTACCAGGTGAGCACTGGTGTCGAGGTAATCGAAATAACCCATAACCCCAAAATTTCAGGTCTTGTGCCTTTATCAGAAAGGGTTTTTATACTCATTTCTATAAAAGCGGTGAGCTGGCAGCATTTTTAACAGGTCAGGCAAAACACTATTCATCATTTCATTATGGTCTGAGATCAAATTCCGGCGTTCTTAGATTTGTTTCCTTTCACATTTTCGGGGTCAATGTACCAATTGAGTACAGGTGTCGATACAATCGACAAGATTCCGCCCACCAAATTCTGCGTATAACAGAGAGGATTGTAATTCAGAGTTGTGTAACTTTACGTTCTGAGTTCGAATTCTGTTTGAGGCCGACTTTACATTTCATGTCCCCAGTTATGTATTTCAATCGATATGGATCACTGCCTGTCTTTGATGTGGGTTTTCAACACTTTGATGGAGTCACAAGGACGTCGCCGTCAAATACAACACATCTTGTTTCTTTTGTCTTTGTTTTTTTAGGACTGGTGGAGTGCATCTCTACTTAGGTCTGACAAAAGCCGAATTCTTTCAGAATGAGAATCACACAGACAGAAAGAAAGAGAATAATTGACTCCAGTACAAGACCGGTACTTCATTTATCAACTCCAAACGGAGGAAAAGCAGAGCTGACCGCGGAAAGAACTTAGAATAATGAATGACTGAACGATTAACTAAAAGCAAATATATAGGCGCAGGAGTGGCTGTGTG
>NC_043018.1:3337247-3369747 GCF_006345805.1 Octopus sinensis | reverse complement strand
CCTTTGAATTGAACTGAATTGAAACGTACGTAAGCTATATTTGACTTATTTTGTATTTATTTTGGCAATATGTTAAATTAATTTTACATCCTTACCAAATCCCCATTCTTCTTCTTTAATCATATTTATACTTATAATAAATCCCATACACATCGAAGAGATTTTCCTCAATGGTGTTAGCGATTAAACCAGTGATATTTTGGATATAATAATCCCTTATGGGGATAATTAGCCCTCTCATTCGGCCTTGGCACTTTACATGGAGTAATACGTTATGTGCCGAAATATTCATATCCGTCTTCTTACTACATATATGTATGTATGTATGTATGTATGTATGTATGTATGTAGGTAGGTATGTATGTATGTATGTATGTATGTATGTATGTATGTATGTATGTATGTATGTATGTATGTATGTATGTATGTATGTATGTAGGTAGGTATGTATGTATGTATGTATGTATGTATGTATGTATGTATGTATGTATGTATGTATGTATGTATGTATGTATGTATGTATGTAGGTAGGTAGGTAAGTATGTATATATATATACATATATATATGTAGATAGACATGTGTGTATTTAGATGTATGTGTATGTATGTCTATATATATATATTTATATATACATATATATATATAGAGAGAGAGAAAGTGAGAGAGAGACAGAGAGAGACACAGAGAGAGACACAGAGAGAGAGAGAGAGAGGGGTGTATGTGTTTGTGTTTGTTAGATCAGGGTTTAGCTGGTTCTAAGCAGCAGCGACTTTGTAGACGTCGAAGCAACGAATGATTCTTTTACTTGAAGGATTGGCGGACAGAGATGGCGGCGTTGTTGTTTTGAATCGGCTGATCGAACGAAAAAAACCCTGTTTCCACTGGTCTTTCAAATTGATAATATTTATCGGCCCCGTAGGCGGCGTGCTGGTAGAATCGTTACCACGCCGAACAAAATGCCTAACCACGTTTCGTCCGTGTTCACGTTCTGAGTTCAAATTCCGCCGGGGTTGACTTTGCCTTTTATCGGCTCGATAAAGTAAGTACTAGATGAGCACAGGGATCAGTGTACTCGATTTACCGCTCCTCACAAATTGCTGTCCCTGTGCCAAAATTTGAAACTAATATCTATCGACCCCAGATTATGACAAAAGTGTAACAGCTTATTTATCTATTTATCTATTTATTTGGTGACAGATGGGATTTGAACTCAGAATAAACTGAACCAAAATAGATATACAAGAAATGGATCCAGTACAATGCAGAAGCGTTCCCACCGATCAACTGCTCTCGAGAGTGGTAATTTTTAAAAATCGAATCTGAAAGAAATGAAAGACAAAGTTTCCCTCGACTGTGTTCGAACTGAGAGCGCTGAGAAAAATAGTGGATGGCTTTTTGTTTTTTAATGATCGGAAGATTCTACCAATTCGCAACCTTAGACCAAAAGTAATTTACTCGTAAACGGGTGAAAGTAAAAATGTGCTTTTTATGGATTTTGCATACGAGAGAGAAATATATTTTCAGATCCTCAGTCATGTGCCAGCGACAGTCATGTGTCAGTCTCACTCGTGTGTATTTAATCATTAAACGAAGAGGAGCTTTTATTGCTTAATACTTGTAATGATATTTTTACCGAATAATTTTTCATTTTATTTTGTTACATAAATGTGACGTTATTCCAGTTTTTTTTGTTGTTAGAATATTAACAGTTGACGTCTTTTTCTTTGAAAGGTTATGAGAGCAAAACTATATTTTATATACAAATTTATGTCAAGTGAAGTGTGAAAAATTCAGAGAGTAATATATATATATATATATATCTGTAAAACGCTGCTGAATGTACATTTATATTTCATATGTAAAATAAATATAAACGATAAATAATGTAGTACTAATATTACTTTCAGCCAGGGTATAAAAAAGAATTTGTTTTTCATATTTTCAACCGTTCATAACATTTTAAACCTAAGAATCAATTGATTATAAATTGATAAAATATATTATATTAACACTTTTTCATATATATATATAATATATATATATATATATATATATATATATATATATATATATATATATATATATATATATAATATATATATATAGAAATGTGTTATTTAAAAAAAAATATTATAAATATTTTATTATGAATAAATATCAGAAACTTACAAAGATGCGTGCAGAACTGAGGATGTGTGAGGTAATTCACAAGGTTACACAAAGTAATTCACGTGGGTGAGGTGAAGATTAATGTCTGCAATGATATCAAAATTATTTTTTAAAAATAAAATTACAAAGCTACAAGTCTTGAAAAATATTCTAATCACTTGCTTATTTATTTCATTTTAAAAACGTCAAAAAAGTTTTACTGTTCATTTTTCTTTTTGGCAAAATATAAACGAATTCTTTGTCGATTTATTTTGCAACTACAAAAACAAACATGAGATCTAAACTGAATGCTTGTGCCCCGTGTTCAAATACCACAGATGGGAAATGTGTCGTGTATCCTTTCTGGGTCGATAAATGAATTAGCAATGGTGTTGGTAGATATTCTCGATCATTTCTCTCAGAGAGAACAACTGTGGATCGACCTGAAAAGGAACAATCTCCGACACTTAAATGCCAGTGACACTCTTTCTGTTATGACGGTAGCACCTAAAACTTCACCGACGAAGAGAAATCAAGATATATTTCAATTTAGCTTATTTTCACATATATTTGAATTATGGTTTAGACTATTGGTGTAAGTAAATCCGAACTTAAAACAAATATTACATATTTCTTTACTACCCACAAGGGGCTAAACACAGAGGGGACAAACAAGGACAGACAAAAGGATTGAGTCGATTACATCGACCCCAGTGTGAAACTGGTACTTTATTTATCGACCCCGAAAGGATGAAAGGCAAGGTCGACCTCGGCGGAATTTGAAATCAGAACGTAACGACAGACAAAATACGGCTACGCATTTCGCCCGGCGTGCTAACGTTTCTGCCAGCTTGCCGCCTTCTAAAACAAATATCATATAATTACGAGTATTTAAACTTATAGAATCGAACGTGATAAACAGGTTTAGTTTTGATTATTATTTTCTTTCAGGTACATTTTATTAAATGCATTTAATATAAACATCTTCATACAGAATAAATTCCAATTGTGCAATAAAAGCCCTTCTATAATGTAAACATTACCATTAATGGTTGTCTCTCCTGTAGTGAGATGAAGGCAACGCCGTGCTGAATGACCGGCACAAATGATTTATGTTGATGAAATGTATTTGCTGTACATTAGTTTGCTCGCTCCATTGAATTGACGTTGCCTGTACAGGTGCACACTGTACCACACGTCAGGTGTCGGAGCGATGACAGAATAAACACGAGATCAAGTGTTTTGTTCAAGAAAACAACGCACCACTCGGTATAGGAATTGAAACTACGATATCGCGATCGTGAACAGATCGCCTTAGCCACTAGGCCAGGCAAGCTCACTGAGCGTTACCAATACCACATGCTTAACATGCGTATATTGTTTAAATGCCAGAAATTACAGTTTATTGTCCGGGAAAATACTTTTAAAAGATATATGGTGTTAAAGAGAACACTGAATTCTCCACAGCTAGGCGAGACCAAATCTTCCTAGAAGTGTTCACGAGAACGGCAGATACGTATTTCACAGTTTATTGTAGTTTTTTCTTCTTTTTTACCATTATATAGCGCAGGAGTGGCTATAGCGCAGGAGTGGCTGTGTGGTAAGTAGCTTGTTTACCAACCGCATGGTTCCGGGTTCAGTCCCACTGCGTGGCACCTTGGGCAAGTGTCTTCTACTATAGCCTCGGGAAACTGAAAGAAGCCTGTCGTATATATGTATATATATGTATATGTATGTGTGTGTTTGTGTGTCTGTGTTTGTCCCCCTAGCATTGCTTGACAACCGATGCTGGTGTGTTTACGTCTCTGTCACTTAGCGGTTCGGCAAAAGAGACCGATAGAATAAGTACTGGGCTTACAAAGAATAAGTCCCGGGGTCGATTTGCTCGACTAAAGGCGGTGCTCCAGCATGGCCGCAGTCAAATGACTGAAACAAGTAAAGGAGAGTAGAAAAAGAGTATATGTCTTTAGAGAAATTTTTCACGAGAGATAAACAGTAGCTTCTGACGCTTAAACGACACTGATGCGTTAAGTATTCGCTACCGGTAAACTTTACAGAGGATATCACTGGCTATCTCGCAGCAGACTGACTTTAAAAATTGTATTACTCAGAGTTGATGTACAATTATTCTAGGAAAAAAAAAAAAAGAAAACGGAAGCCATTGTACAGATCTCTATTACTGTGATTCTATATCTCACTGATATCTTAAATTATAGCATTCTTATTTACTTTGTTCAAGGTAAAGGTGATAATGTTAACAATGTGAATAAATGCAAGCAACCTTCGAAAGGCAACTATGAAATAAACCATCCCCCTTTCATAACTGTGGAACAACTAATTAATTTTAGGTTGAATGGAAATCTAAAAACAGAAATTCATTAGATTTCTTCAAACAATTGGTGTAATAAATCAAAAATAAATATCCTGAGTTGTCTAGCTGTAGCAAACGAAACACTTATGGGAAATCGAAAATCGATCCATAATAATTCTTATAATTTTCTTCATAATTTTCCTTGTTCTTTTAGAAACAACATATAGAATCAGCTGAATCTGGTAGACAGTATCCAAGTTGTTCTGACATTTCAAATTTTCTGGTTTTGATGCAGTTACAAAAAGAAACAAAAGAAATAAATAAAATGAAGCAACATTTATATTATTTTTCATAAGGCTGATGAAATCTTTTGAATGAAATCATTCAGTTCTTTTACTTTTCTTTGTATACTATTCTTACATCTGGCGGTTCTTTCTTTATATGAACTGATCCAATAAACAATTTTTGAATATGATTCTTTGTATAGAACATGAATCTATTTTAAGAGCCAATGACATGATTTTGGTACTTTTGAAGAAGTCTGGAAGTGATTTTGTTTTACTTGAATCGATTAGACTTTTGGATAATATCACGAAAAGATACCCAGCAATCATTTTACACGGTCTACTTATCTGCTAGAAATAATTTCCCTCAAATTTCATCCCACCATATTAAAGAAGACACAAACTCAAATGATATACGCAAATGTAGTAGATGGGTCATGGATGGAAAGATTTTTAATCATGGCTCTGTTCGTTCAGAGATGATGTGGAACTAACAACAACAACGTCAAGAATTTAACAAACTGACATGGTGGTAACTCGAGAAGAAAGCTATAATGAATTTGTCAGATTGTAACTGAGGAGGCGTAATAAACCGAAACATATCCATAGTTGTGACATGAACGGCTTGTACTTTCCCTAAGTATGCGGAGGAATTATAGTTATTGATTATAGATGTTGTCGATTAAATGTACTCCACTATGATATAATGTGTGCTCATGTTTTGTGACGGAAAGATTAATTGAAACTGGGTCGATCTGAAGCTGAGAGCGGGAAGAAGACAAAATTATATACTAAAATTATATACTAAACGTTATACTCAGTGACTATGAGCAGTCTCTATTAATTTGAGAAATTATGAAATTATAATGAGAAACAATTTAATTTGATTTGCAAAAATATTGCAACTATAGTTGATCAGGTTACGCAAAAGAGGTGGGGGTTGATTCATTTGATCCTGGTATTTATTTTGTAGACCCTGAAAAGGAAAGTTGACCTTGGGCAGATTCGAACTCACAATGTAAAGAGACTGAACAAATTCTTCAGAAGCATTACTCACTCAAGATTCCGCCATCTCCCTTCCCCTAACAAGTGATTTTCTTTTATTTAGGCGCAAGTCCAGCAATTTTGGGGACAGGGATTAATCGGCTGAGCGGAATCCAGTTCGCATTTTTTTCTTTTACTTGTTTCAGTCATCTGACTGCGACCATGCTGGTGCAGCGCATTTAGTTGTACAAATCGACTTCAGGACTTATCCCTTGTAAGTCTAGTACTTATTGGATCGGTCTCTTTTGCCGAACCGCTACGTTACGGGGGACATAAACATACCAGCATCGGTTGTCAAGCGATGGCGGGAAGTACAAACTCGAACACAAAAATACATATATATATATATATATATAACATATATATATACATATATACATATACATATATATATATTCATGTGTATATATATATATATATATATATATATATATATATACGACGGGCTTCTTTCAGTTTCCGTCTACCAAATCCACTCACAAGGCTATAGTAGAAGACACTTGCCTATGGTGCCAGGTAGAGGGATTGAACCCCCGAACAGATTTCTAACAATTTTGCAAGAGGACAGGTATTGAGCAACAGCTAAAATGCCCGCCTGTGAATGTGGAGAAATTTTGAAAAGTTGTGACACTGAAGAATTTCTTAAGGGCAACAAACTGTGATATCTATATCATAACAAGGAAACTACTACATGCTAGTAGCTGATTGGATTAATTTTATGGTAATTTTGAAACAATTAGATTAGATTAGGTTATTTCATAATTATAATCTACATAAGTAAATATATTCAACCACTTAATTATTTTCCAACATGATTATAATTAAAGGCTTAATAAGATTACTAAAGTGTTCACGACTACAATGTCATTTTTTCCAATTTATTATAAATTAATTATGATTTATTATTATTATTGTTGTTATAAATTTAGGTATTTAATTAAACTTTCTCACATAAATATCTTGCACGCCGTTATTCTTTGTAGTGCATATACATCTCTCTCTCTCTCTATATATACATGCATGAGTACATATGTACATGCGTATATACGTATATATGTACATATACATACATACATGTGTGGGTGTGTTCACATACATTCATATCTATCTATCTATCTATCAATCTATCTATCTCCCCTCTCTCTCTCACTCTATATATACATATATATACATATAAATATATATATATATACATATATATATATTCATGTATATATATATATATATATATATATATATATTCATGTATATATACATGTATATAAATATATATACATACATACGTATATATATATATATATATATATATATATATATATATATGGATATACGTATATAGTCTATCTAACCTGATTAGTAATTAATTAATTATCTAATTAAACGGTAAATAACTTCACGTTATCCACGTCTTTCCGTAAGACATTATTCATGCACGTGAAAGATAATAAATAGAATAGAGAAATCAAAACTTCACACTCTTCCATTACGAATTCAGCGCCTGTTTACATCAATGCTATATTACATGTAATATAATTAGAATAATAATAATAATAAATGCCCTGATGCAGTGGTTCTCGTGGCATTTGATTTTAACTTATTGGAAGTGTTAACATGTACATGTTTTGTCTTGGTATAAAAGATGGGCTACAGCAAATATTCTGCTCAATACCACAGATTTGCTTATCAGTTGCTTGACCATAACCCGTTGAGCACGTCCCTCAGTGGTTGACGATACGTGCATCTCTGCACACGAGCAAGAGTACTGGGGGAATATCATAGCCATGTATTGAGATGAATTCTTCCATGTTTGAGTAATTCGCCTTTAGAAACGTGGGTGTTTCGTTCATTTTCCTTAAGGAATTTTTATTCGGGTCTCTTTTTTGCGGGACTGGCTACACGACATGAAGAAAATTCTAGCTTGGCTCCACCTGCAAGGTCATACGCTGTTTACCCTGATATGAAATCACCATGCTGCGCACTTATGGTTGTGATGCTTGTGCCTGGTGTATCCTTTTGAGACGGTAGTCATGGTGGGTATTTTGGGCTATGTATATTTGTACCCCAGCATCAACTTGAAGCATGCGTTGCGCTCTCTCACTCCATAATAAAAATAATTTAGTCTAAAAAATGAGGAGCAATATTTCTAATGAGCTGGCGAGTCCTCTGTCTTGAAGGTATAGGTGACGGAAGCAATGTACGCATTCGCCACTTCCATCCAACCTTTCAAGGACAGCTTTTCCTCTTTGACTATTTCTGGGTGAGATTGACTACTCTGCTCGTCACCTCCCCCAAATTCTTGTCCCCCTTGAGGTCCGGACTAAACCAGACCCCGAGCAATTAACCGGTCCTTCCGTGCACCGCCCTACAACGCTGCCGGTTGGCATGGACCTGCCTCTCCAGGTGCCAAGCTGCAGGCCCACCGATTGTCCCGATTCATTTTCGCTCTTTTCACCGCTTTGTACACCCTTAAGGTAGTGCCGATCACCTCGATTTCCGAGCTGACCGACACTATTACGGTGACGTCATCCGTATATGCCGGCGGACCTTCCGCATCCTAGATCACGCGGCATGCCCCTCGAAGTATCCAACTCAGTAATTTCTCAGTAATGGCTCGAGAGCTAGCACGTATAGAAGAGGAGAGAATGGACATCCTTATTTATTTATTGTCCATAGGGGGTAAACATAGAGGGGACAAACAAGGACAAACAAAATGATTAAGTCGATTACCTCGAGCCCAGTGTATAACTGGTACTTAATTTATCGACTCCGAAAGGATGAAAGGCAAAGTCGACCTGGCCGGAATTTGAACCCAGAACGTAACGGCAGACGAAATACCACTAAGCATGTCGCCCGGCGTGCTAACGCTTCTACCAGATCGCCGCCTGTACATCTTTGAGAATGGACATCCTTAACGAACCGAACGAGCGATGCTAAACGATTACGATAGGTGGCCGTTTACTTTGACCACCGAACAGATGTCACGGCACATTGCAGCGACCCGACCTCTGCGAACGGGACCGAAGCCGGCTGCCGCCATGACAGCCTCCAAATATTGATGGTCAACCCTGTCAAATGTTTTCGATTGATACAAATTGATCAGGGTCCCACCCATGCCAGGTTCCTTCACTAGCTTCTCTATGATGTAGCGCGTGAAATAGAGGTTGATATATCATTTCGGGATAGCGCATGTCTGTGTATCACCGACCACCTTATCGACAAATAGCGCCATCCTCTTGGCTAAGACCTTGGCCAAAATCTTATAATCTGCGTCCAGCGGAATTATGAGACTGAAATTATCTATTTGGTCTCCCTTTTTCGTGTCCTTTCTCGACAGGACCACCATGCTACGGCTTACAGCACTGGGTACTCTCCCATTCTGCTGCCAGTTGTGGTAGACTTCAAGCATACGTTGATAACGTTCGAAGGGCAGACCATCCAGCCCAGTGTCTTCTCCCTTGTTCAGCTCATCATTGCATCCCGTATGTCTTCGGCTGTTATCGACATTTTTCAGAACTCCGTATCGTTGGCCAAAAGGAACGGCATGCCGTCGAGGTAGGAGGTGAAATCCACCTCCACCCTCGACACACCGCGCGCCCCGAATAGTTCGGCGAAGTGCCGCTGAAATTCCGTACACATCTGCGTAGATTCGTGTTGCGTATGCCCAACCCGTCCCATCAAAGACCGAGTTGTGGCTTTGTTGTCACGTTGCACCGATTCTACCCGGACCCATCGAACGGCTTTCTTCCCCTCATTTCTTAGAAGGACGTCACGACAATATAGCCAGCCTTATCCATTGGACACTTTGCAACAAGTATGGACTTAACGGAGCAAAAGATTGATACGACCACAAACCCGAAGGTATTGTCAAAAATAGAAATGCAAAGATCCTATGGGATTTTATGATTCAGTGCGACCAAAAGATAGTGAATAGGAAGCCGGACATAGTCTTAATTGAGAAAGAAAGCAAACTATGCTGGATCATAGATATAGCATGCGCAGCTGACAACAAGGTATGCGATAAGGAAGAAAGGAAAGTCGAGAGATATGACAGGTTAGCTTGGGAAGTTAAGAAGTTGTGGTCCGTTAAAAAGGTAGCAGAAGTATCAATAATTGTCGGAGCCCTTAGAACAGTGAGCAAAAATCTCGAGAAGTACATGGAACAAATAGGGGCTACAATAAGGGTGGAGTACTTGCAGAAAACAGCACTGCTTGCAACCGCACGAATACTCTAGAAGGTGCTCGAAAAATAAGAGGTGTTACCTTAGTTCACCGGTAGTGAACAGCTGACACCGTAGTACATTTCCAGCGTTAGAAGCTGTGCAAAGGCAATGATACTAATAATAATGATAATAATAATAATAATAATAATAATAATAATAATAATAATAATAATAATAATAATAAATGCCCTGATGCAGTACCAGGCAGTGGCTCTCATGGCTTCTGATCTTAACTGATTGGAAGTGTTATCATGTACATTGTTTTGTCTTGGTATAAAAGATGGGCTACAGCAAATATTCTGCTCAATACCACAAATTTGCTTGTCAGTTGTTTGACCTTAACCAGTTGAGCATGTCCCTTAGTGGCTGACAATACGTGCATCTCTGATCACGAGCAGAAGTAGTGGGGGAGCATCATGGCCATGTGTTGAGAGGGATTCTTTGGAGTTTGAATAATTCACCTCTGGAAACATAGGTGTTTCGTTCAACATCCTAAAGCCACCCTTATTCAGGGACCTTTTGAGCAGGATGGGCTACTCAACCTGAAGAAAATTCTAACTGGGCCCCACCTGCAAGGTCATGTGCTGTTTATTTTGATATGAGATTACCATGTCGCGCACATATGGTTGTGATGCATGTGCCTGGTGTACCTTTATCAGACGGGTAGTCATGATGGGTATATTGGGCTTCGTATATTTTACCCCAGTGTCACTTTGATGGCATGAACTGCTCTCTCACTCAATAATAATAATAATAATAATAATAATGATAATAATAATAATAATTATTATTATTATTATCATTATAATTATTATTATTATTATCATTATTATTATTATTATTATTATTATTATTATTATTATTATTATTATTATTATTATTATTATTATTATTATTATTATTATTATTATTATTATTATTATTATTATTATTATTATTTCTGCTAATTTTTGTCAGAAGGGAAACTTAGGGGACGTGTCGAGATGCAATATGGTTAAAGAAAGTGAGGGAAGACGTAGCCAGATCTAAGATTAGCTAATGCGTTAATGAGTAAAGTGTTTGGAAAATTGCGGAATTGGATGGGCCCAGCACCAGAATGAGTTCAAGGAATACTGGCTAAAGCAATTTAATAGTTAAATGGGAGGCTGAGAGAACAACTTCAAGATTGCTTTAATGGAGGAATAATACCATATTGGATGACTAGAGGGAGGACAATACTCATTATGAATGATAAGAGCAAGGGTGATACAGCTAGCAACTATAGTTCAATCACTAGCTTACCATTAGTGTGGAAGCTGTTTACAGGAATGCTTTCAGAAAGCATTTACGAGCACCTTGGCAAAACAGAATTTACTGCCAGAACAGAAAGGTTGCAAGAAGAAGGCTAAAGGAACGCATGATCTATTATATATAGACAAAGCAGTTTTAAACAAAGTAAAAGCTAGAAAGAAAAATCTAACAATAGCATGGATAGATTATAGGAAAGCCTATGACATGATCCCACACTCATGGAGAAGTGAATGTTTGAGTATATTCAGTATAGCAGACAACATAAGAGAATTAATTAGCTTTAGCATGAAGAAATGGAAAGTAGATCTCTACTCAGGTGACACAGCCTTAGGGAAAGTTAATATCAAAAGAGGAATTTTCTACAGGACTTGCTGTCCCCTTTGATATTTGTCTAATGTTTGATCCCCTTCAGTTTAGTATTAAGGAAGGCAAATGCAGGGTATCAGTTCAGAAATAGTAAGGGGAAAAATTAACCATTTGCTCTACATGGATGATCTGAAGCTTTTTAGTAAGAATGAAAAAGAGTTAGATTCCTTAATACAGACTGTAAGACTCTTCAGTAAAGATACAGGCATGGAATTTGGTATAGATAAGTGTGCAATGTTAGTAATGAGAAGGGAAGAAGCAGGCAACAGCGAAGGCATCCAATTACCAGATGGCCAGACATTAAAATCATTGAAAGGAGAGAGAGAGAGAGTTATAAGTATCTAGGAGTATGAGAATCTGACAGGGTACTAACTACAGAAATGAAAACAAATATTGAGAAGGAGTAGATCAGATGGGGGAGGAAACTAATGAAGTCAAGGCTAAATGGAGTATTTATGAAAATTTGCAACGAGGACTTGTTGATCCCTACAAAGTTCGTTACACATGACAGGGTACTCAGATCATAAAAAAAAACAATAAATTCTGTAGAGTATTTTGTCCCATCATACTAGCGACGATGTCTTCAATCTGATTCCTTAGGTTGATACTTTATTTTATCGAAACTGAGAGGATGGAAGGCAATTCATAAACGTGATAATTATCGCGACACGCAGAAGCGAAATATGGATTTTGAATTTCTGCCTTCAAATAAAATGCTTTCTAATTATAGTGTAAAACCAGAAAATTTGAGAAGAAAATGGTACTATATTTTCCTGCTTTTATATAATGCCAAGATCAAATTTACTTTCCATCCTCCTGCGTTTAATAAACTAGGAATCGTTCGAACAATACAGCGGACGGAATTCATTATATCCATCACTGTAAATTAAGATCTTGTATCTAAATTCTTCATCCGAGATGTTATGTAGGAAAGTATACAAGAGTGGAAAAAAACAGCAATATAAGATATAAATAAAAATAAACAAAATAGGAAGAAAATTAATATCTATCAATCATTGGATTAATTGATTGATAAATTGTTAGTTGAATTGTAATGATAGGCGGAAGAAGTGAAACATATTGATTCTTGACTATCTTTAAGTTTTATATTCATATGTATGCGTAGGAATTACAGATATATTTCTATTTTTATATATACAGAAGTATGCACACATATACACACATACAAAAGCACAAACACGTACACATGAATGTTTTTATATATCAAGGGAAAACTAACTGAACACTTAACACTAATAGTGAGTAGGTCATGTATGTGTGTATACATATATAGATATCTATGTGTGTGTGTGAGTGTATATGTACACAAACATATATGCAAGATTTTTTAAATATAATTAATCACACACATACGCACAGATACACACACACATACACTATAAAAAAGAGAAGTATGGTCTCAGTACACCATTTCTCCGAAGATTTCCTGTAGAAAGCTCCTAACTCTGAAATATTGAAATACAATTTAAATGTATTTTCCCTTACAACCAGAATTATTTTGGTTTGATAAAAAGAAATCACAAATATTTTCATATATCTGACAATGCTTCATGCAAACTCTACTACCGTGCTATTGTCGTGCCTAAGTCAGGCATGACTACAGCAGCCATATTCAAGCTGTCGAAGAATTGAGCCACGACATGCTGCTAGATTGATTTCCTAAAGTCATATCAGAAACACGACATCATACGTTTTACTATAAAGATTATTCACGCACCTGGATGCTTCGAAATGGATAATTCATAGAAGAAAATCACGTAAGTTTATCCAGAATTTCATAAGGTATTTGCAGATCCAAGTTAACCAACAAAAATCAGCCGTCTCTGATCTGAAAATTGAACCTGAACAACTTCCGAGCATGTTGCTGTCACACTGACGCGACATAATTAACGGCTGCTATCACAAGGCGCGTCGGCCAATTTTAAAAGACGTGTTGCTCGCATAATTGCTACTACACCATTTCATCTAATTACAGTCCCTGAAAGACTGATAACAGCATTACTGACACCATCACCTACATTAAGTTGACAGACACACAGCGACTCCTAACAAGGAGCTGTGAAGGGCTCTGAAAATAACCTTGATCCTACTGGAGCAACCGTAAACAATGACAGCTCTGAGTCTGACACTGCGGGTTACAGCAAACCACGTATCACAGATTAACTGTAGTGTGGTTGGACTACCAGAAGGCTTTTGAAGGTACCCCGCATGTTTGGATTATCTGGGCCTTACAGCTAGTCAAAACTCCGCAACCACTA
The DNA here is from genome assembly GCF_006345805.1 of Octopus sinensis. Classification (NCBI taxonomy): domain Eukaryota; kingdom Metazoa; phylum Mollusca; class Cephalopoda; order Octopoda; family Octopodidae; genus Octopus; species Octopus sinensis. The sequence goes on along the minus strand of NC_043018.1, from coordinate 3,355,804 downwards.
GTGAGCACTATTGGACGCCCGACCAAGACTTGGTACACCACTTAACTCCTTATGAGTGATAGGGAGCAAATCGAGGCGGTTAGGAATCACTACCAAAAGTCACTACCAAAAGGTTGTCTTTCAGGGTAATATCCTGTCGGTGTTGCTCTTCGTCCTCTCATTAAATCGACTATCATACATGCTCACAAAACATAGTAGCCATAGAAATAAAGCCCAAAATATCTCTCATCTTTTCTTTGTCGACGATTTGAAACCACGGGCCAAATATCAACCATATAAAAAAGCACTTGGGCCTCACTACCCATGTCTACAGACATGGGAATGAAATTTGGTGAGGTCAAATGTGCATTTCTTTTTACAATGAAACGTGGAAAAGTTATGAATTGCTTCAAAGCAAAACATTTACATCCAGGTGACGATTATAGGTATCGTGGACAAGATGAGAATGTCGGGTATGATGGACATATAAATAATGAGAGGACCAGAATGTAGACCCCAGGAAAGTAAAAACAATATGGTCATCAAACATCTCAGATTACACTAAGTATATTGCCTATACCACTAAGTATATTGCCTCACGCCTATTTTTGGCCTTCTGAACTGGTCACTGTAAGAACTCGGTCAGACAAATATTCGAACTAGCAAGCTTACCAGTATTACAGGAAACTTGAACATCGATGGAGATGTAGACAGTCTAATCTTCCCACGTGAGTATGGTGGTCATGATCTCATATGAAGCACGTATTGTAACACTGGAACAACATCTGAAGCAGAAGAAAGAGAGCAGTAACTATTTTGTTGCTGTTTGCAAACCATGAAATCACTAACAATTAGAAAAGCTAATGAACATGAGGAAAGGAATAGAATAAGAGGTGATACAGATCTCTCCCCAAAGAGTATTGGTAAGATGTATTTATCAGAAGAACAAGGTAAAATAATGGAGCAGTTCCCTGAGAAGATAGTATATAGGCACTTGACACGAGAAACACGAACAATAGAAAGGATTGATCATGGAGTGCCAAGTTTATGACATCCCGTTTCGAAGTTACCTCTATGTAATTCAAGAATAAGAGACCCTCATCAATTACCTACAGTATAAGAAGCAAAAAAAGTTGACAAAAACAAATATCAGCTATGCAAGGCCAAAACTGAAGATATCGACCACATTATTTCCAACTGTGACAGAATGTCTTTCAGATATTATGTTCCCACGAGGCATGAAGGGATGGCCAGAACAGTTTGGAACAGAATTATATATTAAAAAAACGCTCCTACAAACGAAATTGATTATACTGAGACCGATGAGTCAAAAATACATTCGTAGAACCAAATGAAAAACACAGCCGTCCAGCTAGTGTTGTGTGGGTCACAAGGAGATAAATATGTTCTGTTGTGGGAATTGGTTAACCTCTTGACAATAATGTGGTTAGAAAAATACAAGGGAGAGAAGACATCTATGGACCATTAGTAAGGATTTTGCAAATCCTTCACCCAAGATACACTTTCAGCTTCATACTTATTATCATTGGAGCGGCAGGATACATAGCGAGCCGCCAGGAGCAAAGTATGGCTGAAGTTGGAATATTGGGGAGAGAATGCAAATCCTTAATTCATACACTACAAATAATCACGATATCAGAGACTATAAAAATCTGAAAGACCTTTTTCAAGATTTAAACGATGACGATTAATTTAAGGGTTTTTCCTTCACAACCTTGCTAGCAAGTAGGCAGCCGGTCAAAATGTACTATAAATTAAAAAAAGAAAGAAAAGAAACATACAAGATACATAGGCGCAGGAGTGGCTGTGTGGTAAGTAGCTTGCTAACCAACCACATAGTTCCAGGTTCAGTCCCACTGCGTGGCATCTTGGGCAAGTGTCTTCTGCTATAGCCCCGGGCCGACCAATGCCTTGTGAGTGGATTTGGTAGACGGAAACTGAAAGAAGCCTGTCGTATATATGTATATATATATATATGTATGTGTGTGTGTGTTTGTGTGTTTGTGTTTGTCCCCCTAGCATTGCTTGACAACCGATGCTGGTGTGTTTAGGTCCCCGTCACTTAGCGGTTCGGCAAAAGAGACCGATAGAATAAGTACTGGGCTTACAAAAGAATAAGTCCCGGGGTCGATTTGCTCGACTAAAGGCCATGCTCCAGCATGGCTGCAATCAAATGACTGAAACAAGTAAAAGAGTAAACATACATATGATGGCTGTCTCCTCTCTGCAGAGCTTGACTTCTTCTTGTACACATGACTGCTTTTTCCTAATGTGAACTCCTAAACGACATTTGAGAATTGACAGTTATTTGAAGAGCAGGTCATATGTACTGCAGTAATGTCTCATTTCAGCATTGACTCTATTTTTAGTTTGTTTCTTATGAATTCTCAGGTGTCACTTCAACTTACGGGTTTTTTTTGACAGAAATTGCATTGAAACTGGTCATCGGGAATGAAATACCAATAGCTCATGTAGTATTTCTTTATTTTTCAGTATTATTTCGTTATTCCAATGGCTCATGTATATCTCACGCACATGGACATGTTGGCGCGATCTCATGCCAGTGGGAGGTATGCATGCTTTTATGCATAAAGAACATTTCAAGAAGGAGTGAGAAACTCTCGCAAAACTATTGATATTGATCTCGTTTTTACGAAAAATTTCTTTTCATTTCTGTTGAGCTGAAGATCTTTAACAGCGCTCCAAATCGTAGCACCCAATGTACGTTCAAATAGATATACATATAAGTACATACATATATGTAATTACACACACACACACACACACAAACACACACACACACACACACACATACACACACACACACACACACACACATACAAATGTTAATTCTCTTTTCAAATCCTAGATCTTGAAGCAGATAACCCTTTGATTAGGAAAAAATCGAAGGCAGACTTCGACATTTTCTATCCAAAATGTTTTTTCAATCCAAAGTTTACATGGTATTTTTTTACAGTTTTTCTGCTTCGAGAATTATTTCCTGTTCTCTTAAAGTTTATAATTTCTCATGATGTCAGCAATATATATATATATATAATATATATATATATATATATATATATATATGCGTGTGTGTGTGTGTGTGTGTGTATGTGTGGAGTGTGTGTTTGGGGTGTAAACAGTAAACAAAAGACGAAGATTGGTGAGGGAACAACAAGCAGGTGTACTCATTTGACGCTCAGAAGAAATTGAAAAGTCTTTGACGTTTCGAGCCTATCTCACCTTGGATCATATATCTCTTATGCCTTGTGTCTTTTGCTTTCCTCTATTACCAAAAATGGGAATTTGTAAGTTACTGTTTCCTGAACTTGCAATTATATATGCAAGAATAATCTTATGATAGCCAGGGATGTTATATACCATCGTAACTCTACACTTTGCCATCCCAAACGCTTCGACCGCTGATGATGGGAGTAACCTCTGAGGCCTAACGTAGAGCGCTACTGAAGCGAACTTTTCAACCAGTTCCACAAGTGTGATTTTGCTAATATTCGAAGTCGCTGCCTCTATTTCATTCTTTCTGGTTTTATACCTACGTACATAAACTCAGTCGCCGCCGCACACATACACACAACCACACACATGTATAGAAGCTGTACACACATATGTAAGTATATACATACAGGTATACAAAGAATGACATACATCTACATAGACTGACACAAATGCATATAAATGAAACCTTGTATACATACACGCGCATACATACATACATACATACATACATACATACATACATACATACATACATACATACATACATATATACATACATTCATACATACATACATACATACACATACATACATACATACATACATACATACATACATACATACATACATACATATATATATATATACATATTATATATATATAATATATTTATATAAGTGTGTATATATACATGTGTATATATACTTATATATATTATACAAGCCTATGTATATATATATATATATATATATATATATATATATATATATAAGGTATATATATACGTGTATATATATATACATACATATATACATATATACAGGCATATAATATGTGTGTGTGTTTATGTGTGTGTGTGTGTGTGTGTGTCTGTGTACGTATATACGTTTGTGCGTGCAGAAGAATTATGTATATATATATGCATAAATATACACACACACGCACGCATATATATGTATATATATATATGTATATATATATATATATAATATATATATATATAATATATATATATATATATATATATTATATATATATATATACACATATATATATATATACACACATATATATATATATACACATATATATATATATTGCAACGTATATGCTAGTGCGTGCGTATTTTGTATTTACGTTGACATTTAAACAATGTTTTTGCCATTTATTGTTTTATATCGAATTATCTGGAATTTAGAAAATTTCTAGATAATTCAAAACCGATAAAATAATTATCTCAGTTATTAATTTTAATTAAAAAAAATGTTCTCTTCTATTCTGTTTTGTTCATTAAATTTCAAACACTCACACGACATTTCCAATATTCAGTTAAATTTACTTACACATCTACACACATTAACAGAAAGACAAACACAATTATATATATCACGTGTACACATATACATGCAAGACGCATATATTTTCGCCTTCCCCTCCTCTCCCCCCTCTCTCTCTTTCTTTCTTTCTTGCTGGCACATATTTAGAGGAAGCGTTCACGCAGTCAGAAGATTTGCTAGAAATAGAAGATAAATCTTCGTGAAAGCTCGCCGTAATCCAGGCGTTGCTGCGTAGTGAGAAGTTTGCTTTCCAAGTTTATTTCGGAGTTCGTTCCCTCCGCGAGTCGCTTTGGGCAAGTGTCTTCTACTAGAACCTGAGCGCGACTAAAACCTTGTTATTGGATGTGGTAAAGCCCTTTATATATAAATACCTATCTGTGTTCGGATTGTCCTTGTACAGGGGCCATCCGGACTCCCGTCTTCGATGTGAACAGGAATTAATCTTCTCTCTTCGCTCCTTTGCACCTCATGGGCTCAAATCCCCTCCCCTCTTCTCTTCTCTCTCTTCCTCTCACACCTATATCCTCTCTTTACTCCAACCCACCTCTCCTCTCATCTCTTGCTCTGACACCTCCCTTCCATCCTCTCCCTTCATCGTCATCCCTCCATCGTTACCACACCCCAACACCTCCCAAACCCACCATCTTATACATCCTATCCCACCTCCACCCCACACATCCCACTCTCACATCCCACTCCCACATACACCACCCCTACCCCACACTCTCACGCCAACCCACACCCCAACACCACCATACCAAATCATGTCACACCGCAACATACATCACCAAACCACAACACAACATACCATGCATCACCACACTACATCGCACCACCATGCATACACTAGCATTGAACACTTCTCAGTACCCACACTATCATCCACACACCTACGCAAGCACCAGCCCTTACCCACACGCACATACACGCTCTCACATGCACACGTACGTGCACCTTCGTTTTGGGATCACTACTACTTTATTATTTCCCCTTCCTCCTAGCTGTCCTGTCTGACCACCTCTGTCCGGCCATCGCCATGATTGACTGCTAGCCACTAAAGCTTTTTTTATTCTCTCTCTTTTTATTTTCTCATGTTTCTTTCAGTTGAAGAGCATAGGCTCGAAACATAAAAGACTTTCTCACATTCTCGAGCGTTAAATATACCCGCTTGTTGCTTAGACATCTGTCTTCGTCTTTCGTTTTTTTGTAAATTCAAACTATATATATATATATAGCACCTTGGGCAAGTGTCTTCTACTATAGCCTCGGGCCGACCAAAGCCTTGTGAGTGGATTTGGTAGACGGAAACTGAAAGAAGCCCGTCGTATATATGTATATACATATGCGTGTGTGTGTTTGTGTGTCTGTATTTGTCCCCCTAGCATTGCTTGACAACCGATGCTGGTGTGTTTATGTCCCCGTTACTTAGCGGTTCGGCAAAAGTGACCGATAAAATAAGTACTGGGCTTACAAAAGAATAAGTCCCGGGGTCGAGTTGCACGATTAAATGTGGTGCTCCAGCATGGCTGCAGTCAAATGACTGAAACAAGTAAAAAAGAGTAAAAAAAAAAGAGTAAAGATATATATATATATTATATATATATATATAATATATATATATATATTATATATATATATATATATATATATATTTCTACATGTGTGTGTGCGTGCGCACGCGCGTGTACTAAACTTTCGGGACAGAGAATCGCTGAAGCGGTCACGGAATGTGTGACGACACCAGATGCGTAATGGGGTCGGTCTAATCGACTGGGTCCCCTCCCCCGAAATTTCAATCCTTGTGCCTAGAGTAGAAAAGGATATTTTAGTATGTTATTGCTATTATTGATCATTCTTCATCGAGATAACATCTGAATAAAGACATTCCACTCGTGGCTGTCCTAATTCTCTCTTTTTTTTTATCAACAACTATATATAGGCGCAGACGTGGCTGTGTGGTAAGAAGATTGCTTTCTAATCACATGGATCCGGGTTCAGTCCTACTGCGTGGTACCTTGGGCAAGTGTCTTCTACTGTATCCTCGAGCCATCTGGAGCCTTATGAGTGAATTTAGTAGATGGAAACTGAATGAAGCCCGTCGTATATGTGTGTGTGTCTGTGTTTGTCCCCTATCATCGGTTGTCAACATGTGTTAGTGTGTTTACGTCCCACTAACCTAGCGGTTCGGCAAAAGAGACTGATAAGTACCAGGCTTAATGAAATATATAAGTATTGGGTTCGATTCATTCGACTAAAAAACAATTCTTGAACACGGTGCCCCAGCATGGCCGCATTTTCGTGGCTGAAACAAATAAAAGATAACTACATTGAATTCCCCCCCCCCCACCACCACCACCACGGTTGGGTGAAAGTAAGCTCAGACATTTTAACAGGTTGAGCAATCGAGAAGAGAGGCTCTCATGGACATGAGCATGCGCTGTGTAAACGATGCAATTTAGCCTCAAGTCGATTGATATTGAACAAACCTGAAACGAATAGCATTTCAACAATAAGCCACTTCGTCTTTCCACTAATCTATCGACTACAATATCCAATGCGCTTTTTTTTTTTACAATTTTCAGGCAATAGGATAATGATTTTCAATTTGTCTGGCGCCATAGCGAGCGGGAGATTAATTAAAATGTTTCTACTGAGGTTCTTGCTGAAAAAGTGTTTGGAAGTAAATATTTAAAATTTGAAAAACAAAACAAAACAAAACAAAACAAAAAATAATATACTGAACTGTATTCTTTTATTCTTTTACTTGTTTCAGACGCTTTACTGCGGCCATGCTGGAGCACCACCTTTAGTCGAACAAATCGACACGGGAATTGCTTAATATATCGACCACGAAAGGATGAAAGGCAAAGTCGACTTCGGAACTTGCTAAAATATCGAACCACACCAAACCAAACACCACGACCAAACGTGGGAGTCTCCACATGGTCACTTGACCACGAAGAAATAGCAACTACCTCTACCTCAAATATATGTTTCCAATTTATACACATGAACAGAAATAGTAAGGGTGGGGAAAGGCGGCGAGCTGGCAGAAACGTTAGCACGCCGGGCGAAATGCGTAACCGTATTTCGTCTGCCGCTACGTTCTGAGTTCAAATTCCGCCGAGGTCGACTTCGACTTTGCCTTTCATTCTTTCGGGATTGACAAATTAAGAACCAGTTGCATAGAGAGGTTGATCTAATCAACTGGTCCCCTCCACCAAAATTTCGGGCCTTTGTGCCTAGAAAAGAAAAGAATAGTAAGGGGAGGCGGGGGGTTGTCTCTCGTTTACTCTGACTTTAATACTTGAATGGTGCTTTATTTTATCGACCCGAAAAAGAACGGAAGGCAAAGTCGACCGCGATGGTATCTGAACTCAGAACCTAAAGAGCGAGAAGAAATGGATAGTTGACCACGAAATGATGAAAGACACGAAATGATGGAATTTGAACTCAGAACGTGGAAGAAATATCGCAAAGCATTTCTTTCCAACTGTCTGCTCGCCACCTTATATCTACCTGAAATAATGGTTTCAAATTTTGCCACAAGAATTGCAGGGCATTTTGCGGAGGGGATAAGCCGATTACATTGCTCCCAGTGTTTTCACTGGTACTTAATTTAAGTATGAAAGGCAAAGTCAACTTATATGGAACTTGAACTCAGAATGTAGCGACGGGCGAAATACCAATTTCTTTATTTCCCACCGGGGGCCAAATATAGAGATGGACAGAACAACTGATGGGGTCAGTAAAGCGATATGATTTCACATATAATGTGACTTAAAAAATTTAAATACAATATAAAAAAATCGAATGGAATTAACAATACAAAGACAATACAAATGAAGCGACGATCAGGCCACGCTCTGACCCCACAAGCCCCGATCTACCGCGGATACCTTTGTTTTGTTCTTTTTTCTTCCGTCTATTCACACTGTTCCTTGCACGCACAACACTTGTGCAACATGCTTCTATCTCTTTTGGAACGTACACTCCGACAGACATCTCTTCTCCAGCCACAGCTTCCATTTCAAATGAAAAGAAAAAAGTGATCGTAAATTGTGGCCAGAGATAAAGTTGTCTGTCTTAAATCCTTTTATCCTAGTCCTCCATACTGTCTCTTTCACTATTGCTACAACGGTGAGAAAACAATTCTTACCTTCGTTCATTAAAACTGCCGGTGGGACAATTTCTATGATTGACTCAGTCGACAGCTGTATTCTTCCTTCACCGCACAACAGGTGGTTAATATTATCTTCCCTGTTTGCCAGGACTGCCGCCATCAAGCACATAGGGTTTACTCCGGGTGGAATTCTTGGTATTCTCACTTTTGATGTTCTCATTCCCATGTAAATTGGGATTAACATTGTCTTCTGACTCTAAAGATTTTACCGAGTGTTTTGTGCCGTTTCTGCGTTCTTGAACCATACCACGATGATTCCAAACTTCTTCCCCCTGGCTAGATATGTAATGTTCTGCCAGATGAGTTTTAGACATTTTTCGATTATTTGCTCACGTATCTTATCAATTTTACGAGCTTTTAAGCAGAATGTCTTAAAAATAATAATTTTCTTTTTTCCTCCGTTAATTCTTCTTCTGGTATTTCCTCTTTTACTATTCCATCTCGTTCTGTTATCATATCTTTGTATTTTAGTAATTCATTTTTGTCAGTTGACAGCTGTCGCGTTCCACTACCAGCTACTGACGCAAAACTTTTATTTTCTTCATTTTGGATGTTCCTTTCTTCTGTCTTCCTTTTGATGCTCCTAACTTTTGGTAATGCCGGGAATTCGCTTTCCGACAAATCAGAAACGTTATCAAAAATTAAACTTTCTATTTTCTTTGCTTCTCGCTCAATCGATGATTCATCACCCGGCGAAGAAGAAAAACTTTTCGGCATCTTGCCGGCAATTAATAGCTTTCGAAAGAAAACTATACTACAATTTTTTCAACAATAAGTCCAACAATAAACACAACAAGAGATATAATAATTAACAGAAACTTACAAACACACTCCAACAATAAATTTTCAATAACAGACAGACAAAATACCGCTAAGCATTTCGCTCAGCAGGCTAACATTTCTGCCAGCTCATAGCAGCTAAATCTTCCTTGTATTAGATTGTACAGAGCAAAGAGACATATTGGACGATACGGTTCAGGTTCTCTTTGTATTGGTAATAGACGAGATAGAATATCTTTAATCATAAATCTGACCTGGGGTTAAATTACATCAGCTGGGTTGCGTAACCTGCTAAAAGCAATTACCAAATCTCCCTCAAATCTTAGTTTCTGAAGGAAATTACGTTTGCTAATGTGGTCCCAGTTATCTTCACATTGGGAAAAGACTGGATGATCACAAGTGGTGCATGTCTTTGCTAATAGACGACTCATTCAACATTGACCAGGCCTAAACAGTCACAACAATCACAAAAGCAAATCCGCGTAGTCTACTTCACTACAGAACAACAGAGCAGTCATTAACCTTTACTTTAACAAAACAAAACCACTCAGACACACGTCACAGCGCGCCAAAGTGGTGTTCACCTTTACTAAAATGATATAATTTATATCTTGTGGCTAGAATTCAGCGTCTATTTTTGCTATTTCAATTAATTCTTTACTGTTGTATGAGAGAGAAAAAAATTATTTAGTCATCTTAATTCCTTTATCGCTCTCATTAGATCATCTATCAGCATTAAAGGTAGACAATTTTAATAATCTTTCTCTCTCTCTCTCCTCCTCCTCCTCCTCCTCCTAACGGTCCACTTACTCTTTTTATGAATTTCTCTGTCAGTTTTTCAGTTTTCTTTTGTGTTTTTCTTTCGCTGATTCTCCTTTATAATATCGTTCTTCCTGCGTTGTTCCCTCTCTCACCTTTCTTTCGATATTTTTTCTCATTTTCTTCTTGTCTATCTATCTACTTTGCTACCTATACACATTCTTCTTCTTCATTCGTTTCTTTCATTCATTGTTTTTTCTTCTCTAATCATCTCATGTCCTTCCAACTCTTTACGCTCTCTGTTCAAAATTTCACTGACATCAACTTTGCCTGTTATCCTTTCGGCAATCATTAAAATAAGTAACAACGAAGTACTAATGTCATTGAAACCGACTGGTCCTCTTTTCAAAATCGCTGCCCTTGTGCCTGAATCAGAATCTACAGAGAATCGGACAAAATGCTTGACAGTCTCTTTATAACTGGGTTCGAATCTTGCTTCGGTCAACTTTGATTTTAATCACACAGGAGCAGATAAAATAAAGTACCATCGACTGAATCCCCTTCTTCAAATTTGCTGACCTTCTGCCTAATTTCAAAACAATTATCAGCGGTTATACAACTTCCCACATTTTATAAAACAATCATCAGTTGCTGTAAAACTTCCAGCATTTTCCGTTCTGCGTACAAATCCGGTTTTGTCCCAGTGGAGCCAATGAATAAATTACCGATGAATGAATTACAAGTCACACTGAAGTGCCGAAACTGGCGAAAACGTTAGGCCACAGCCAACCACCATTCGCGATTTCATGTTTTCGTTAAATATATACACTTTTGTGAAATCAGTCCCAGATTCAGAGTTTGCTAATTATCTGCGTAGAAAGAAAAGAATTGACAAAGGTTACGAAACTGGTACTTTATTTATCGCTCCCCACCCATGAAACATTGTTGAGATTTGAACTCGAGGAGCAGAAAGCCGAAAAAATTACCGCAAAGCGATATATCCAACTCTCTAATGACTCTGCCAATTAGCTGCATGAAAGAAAAACACATAATCCCGAAAAAGAAGAAAAAAAATGTTTAACCTATCACTTCGATTTTTTACCTCATCCTTCTACTCACTTTTAGTGTTTAATGTTGATTGTTTTGTATTCATATTTTCTTGTTTTTTTTTTCGTCTTCATTTAACAATTATTTCGCTAGCTCTTCGATGGTGTACCAAAATGACTGCAGGCATAAACAGAACATTAAAGTGAAGAAGAAATTTAAAATAACCATTTAACTTAGCTTCATTAACGATTTTATAATTATATATAATGCAAACTAAGTTAATACGATTATGATTTTTCGGACTATTAATCTCATCATTAATGGATGAAAAAAAAGAGAAGCTTTTTGGTTTTTTATTAAAAATAATAATATTCTTAGATTTTAATGATCTTTATCATTATGTGTGAGTAAATAAATAAATAATAAATATATATATATATAAATTAATTAATATATATGTACACACACACATATATATACATTAATATATATATATATAGAGAGAGAGATATATAATTTGTACAAAATTATTTATATACACATACATACATCCACACACGCATATATATATCCGATATATCACACACATAGATAAAGTGGGAGACATATGTATTTTCATAATATTACCACCTACATCATCACACACACACACACACACACATACACACACACATATACACACACACACATATATCCATAAGCTTTTCTTTGATGGGTTCTGAAAATGGCGTTAACCCTGATTTTATATAGATTTTTTTTTATTATGACAAACGGAGAACAGATATTTTTTCAAAAATCTTATCAAAAGCATCGTTGCACTTGAGCCTTCATCAAAAACACACATCGTCAACCCAACTGAATCAGCTTTGGACATAGATTACAGCACTAATCCGATGGAGACATCGGTGTCAAATACAAGTATCCCATTCCCGTGTCCAAGCATGTAACAGTTTGAAGGTGTAATGCATTCACATAGAACAGGTGATATAAGCTCTGCTTCCTTTTGTATAAAGAACTTCAGCAGTCAGTGATATCTAGGCATTTCGTGTCTTTCTTTGACAGAGAACTCGATTTTCAAAAAAAAATTACACCTTGTCCTTCCTACCATTCCCTTCTGTTCAACTCAATGAGTTCCTAATTAACAATGATATATATATATATATATATATATAAATTAATTAATATATATGTACACACACACATATATATACATTAATATATATATATATAGAGAGAGAGATATATAATTTGTACAAAATTATTTATATACACATACATACATCCACACACGCATATATATATCCGATATATCACACACATAGATAAAGTGGGAGACATATGTATTTTCATAATATTACCACCTACATCATCACACACACACACACACACACATACACACACACATATACACACACACACATATATCCATAAGCTTTTCTTTGATGGGTTCTGAAAATGGCGTTAACCCTGATTTTATATAGATTTTTTTTTATTATGACAAACGGAGAACAGATATTTTTTCAAAAATCTTATCAAAAGCATCGTTGCACTTGAGCCTTCATCAAAAACACACATCGTCAACCCAACTGAATCAGCTTTGGACATAGATTACAGCACTAATCCGATGGAGACATCGGTGTCAAATACAAGTATCCCATTCCCGTGTCCAAGCATGTAACAGTTTGAAGGTGTAATGCATTCACATAGAACAGGTGATATAAGCTCTGCTTCCTTTTGTATAAAGAACTTCAGCAGTCAGTGATATCTAGGCATTTCGTGTCTTTCTTTGACAGAGAACTCGATTTTCAAAAAAAAATTACACCTTGTCCTTCCTACCATTCCCTTCTGTTCAACTCAATGAGTTCCTAATTAACAATGATATATATATATATATATATATTATATATATATATATATATATAATATATATATATATATCACCCAACAAAAACTCACTACTTGAATGGACCATAAACAAAACTTGACTTAAACAGGATTCAAATAATCCTATCAGGTGGTGCTATTCAGTTAGACGTGGCCTGGACCAATCTTTGGTCGAAACAAATCTAAGTTTATCTAAGTATATATATATATATTTAGCATATTGTTTATATCCAGTTAAAAGAAGAAAGGAAAAGAAAATGGAGATGAGAAAATTAGCATTTTTTATTATTAAAAATTTTGGTTATCTTCGATTCTTACAGACGTTTCAAATAATACTTAGTTTAATTACAAATTTGTACATTAAATTTGCATTTATGTGACATGAGCATAATTTCATCAGAGAAAATAAAGCTGTACCTTGAGATGTTATATGTGGACCTATCAATTCATTTCAGCAGACTCTCTCTCTTTATACATACATACATACATACATACATACATACATACATACATACGTATGTATGTATGTATGTATGTATGTATGTATGTATGTATGTATGTATGTATGTATGTATGTACGTATGTATATATGTATTGCTTTACTCCATTTTCAATCGAAAATGATTCCGACAGGGCTCTACCAAAGTTAACCCGGGCTTTCGGACCTTCATATCCTTTGCCATTCTTTAGCACTTGCCACAATGCATTCCTATTAATTTTGTGAAAAGCTTTGCAATGATTAATACAACAATGGTACAAACAAATATTTTCTTCGTTGCATTTCTTTTGTCGCCGGTAGATATTGAAGATTACATCAACTCTTCCTAGGGACTATGAATTTATCAAGGCTCTCTTAGAGAAGACGAGAAGGCACTTTTCCAAAAACTGACAGATAGTCCCAACAATCTTCTCCATATATTTTGCAGTTATGCTTTCAAATGCATTTGAAACTTCAAAAGATTACATCTATAAACGATACTTCTCCTTCGGTAATATGTTTGATCTGACAAGAAAGAACTCTAAATCCAAGGTCTTTACTTCTCTGTTACGCAATGTTTTATATGCGGGCGACTATAACCTGTTAAATCACGCTGAGCATGAGTTACAGAACCGAATTATTGCATTCGATTCTTCATGTGACATATTTGATCGCACAAGTAATTTGAAAAACGAAAAAAAATAGTTATAATTCATTAACTTGTACAGTGTTTAATGTGGTGACTACTTTTGAATACCTGTGTAGCATGGTACACGTTGATGAAAACTTCTCGTATTCGAAGGGCAGCAAAAGCCCTTGACAGCCTCGAATCTAAAGTCTGGTCACAAAGCTGACTCTAAGACCATTGTATAGGTCTTATTTCTTCTTTCTGCACTGTTGCATTCTTCCGAAACGTGGACAATGTACACGCGTCATGTAAATATATCGGAAAGACTTTACAAAAAATGCTTTCGCTGCATAATCAGAATAACTTGGTCCTCATTCATTCTTGAGATTCTTGCTGAAGCAAGGAACACCTCAATATAAGCCATGGTTATTAGGAAACAACTTTGGATGATGAGCGCATTCCCAAAACAAAATCCTTATAGTAAGCTTATGCCGAGAAAGAGAACAGAAATAGTAAGCCAAAGAAGATATAAAGACTGTAAGGTAAAATTTGAAATGCCTTAAATTATGTTAGAGTCTTGAGTAAAATGCAAAAGACATGCGTTTGTCCGGATTAGAACATAAGCCAAACCTTGTGTTAACAGTGAGAAGAGACATTACTGATAATGCTCCAACGTCCAGTATAATTTTGTTGCATAAGCCTTGTTTTTTTAAATTCATTTCCATAAAAGATTTAACATAGAGAACGCTTGTCCATGCAAATATCTAAAAAGTGTCCCACACAGGACAGGATATCACAAGTAAATAATGGATAATAATTCACAGCATAAAATCAATTAGCTTTTGTTAAATTAGATTTATTTGTTTATTTAAAAATGCGACTGATTCTTTTATAAATGACTAGCAGTATCGCCCGGCGTTGCTCGGGTTTGTAAGGGAAATAACTATATAAGCATTTTTAGAGATGTAAAGTATAATAGCCATCTCAATATGGCTAACCACAAAAGGGGGGTGTTACTGTAGCTTTTTACGTTCTGAGATTTAATAATAAATTTTTAGAGAGTTACTTCCCTTATATATGCCAAAATGCATTAAAAATGGGAAAAATTGATGGTAATTTTTCTTTTTAAATCGTAGACTAATCGTAGACGCGCGCTAATACCCAGAAGGGCTCGATATGAATCACGACTATAAGATACCCGGTTTTGGTTAAACTGCACCGCAAAATGTGGGAGTAGTTAGGAATCTAAATCGCAGGAGACAGACAGCACACAACCTCTTTTTTATATATAAAGATGTTCAGCTAAAGCGTGGTTGAACTACGAAAGGGTGGGAAACCTTATTTTAAATGGTTTCATTCAATTTACTTGATTTGCTTTATTTAATCATTTATTGTTGCTGTTATCGCTGATGATGATTGTTTTCTTGTAGTTTAGGCGTGGCCGTGTGGTAAGATGCCTGCTTCCCAACTACATAATTCCAAATTCAATCCCTCTGCGTGGCACCCTGAGCAAGTGTCTTTTACTATAAATTTGAGCCGGCCAAAGCCTGGCGAATGGATTTGGTAGATGGAAACTGAAAGAATCCTGTCATATATATTCAGGGGTTGGACAAAATAATGGAAACACCTTAAACTTTCAAACAAATTTATTTTAATATGGTGTAGGACCACCTTTGGCAGTGATTACAGCTTGAATTTTGCGAGGTATGGACTCCTACAAACTTTAAATTGTTTCTTAAGGAATTTTTGTCCATTCTTCAGCTAAAGCAGTCTCCAGTTCTTGTAGTGATGATGGTGGAGTATATCCATCCTCTTCTTATTTGTTATTGTAAAATGCACCATAAATGTTCAATAATATTGAGATCTGGGGACTGTGGTGGCCAGATAAGATGTTTAACTTCACTAGAATTTTCGATATAGCCCACCCCAGATCATCACAAATCCTCCTCCATGTTTAACAGTTGGAAAAAGGCAGTCTGGGTCAAATGTTTTTTGTCTGTCTCTATACGTATACTCAGCCGGTAGTCGGAAATAAGGTAAAGGATGACTCGTCTCAGAAAATAAGATTCTTCCACTGCTCTAGGGACCAATTCTGTAGGATTTTACTCCACTCTAAACGCTTTGCAACGTTTGTTTTTGAAAGTAGTGGTTTTCTGATTGAAATCCCCCGTGAAATCCAGCTTTGTGCATCACCTGGCGAACAGTTTTTGTGGAAACTGGGTTCTCGAGGTGGTCATTAAGCTCTGTACTTTTGGGAGCTGTGCTTTTGTGATCCTTTGTAACAATTCGTGTAAGGTCCCTATCTGAAAGATTTGGTTTACTTCCGGAGCTTTGTTTTGTCGAGAAGGTTTTTTTCCTCTTTCTTAAAGGCTGTGATTACTTTCGAGACAATACTTCTTGATACACAAAACATTTCGGCTGTTTTCGTTATGCTAGCGACTGCCATACGAGCACCAACAATTCGACCTCTTTGAAAGTCCGATGGACCAGTCATTTTAATGAATTTTAATTACCTTTTTCTGATGATATCTGAAAAGAAACAGCAATTTTGCAAAACATATTAAGCAACACTAACAATAAATTTTAAAAACCCATAAGAAATAAAGAAGCTTTTGACATTTTTTTGACATCTCAAAATTGTGATGCTATGATACTAGGTGTTTCCATTAGTTAGTCCAACCCCTGTGTATATATATATATATATATATATATATATATATTGGTAAAAACGGTAAGATAATAAAAGAAAGAAAGAGACCTCAATATTATTATTTCATAGCGTTTTTTCTGATGGCCAGATAACCGAAGAGATGGTGTTGTGGATTTCCACTTCGGCATCTGAAACTCAGAGTTTTATCTTGACTATTGAGTAAATGTAACATATTATTTTATATATATATATAAATATGTGTGAGAGTGCGTGTCTTTGTGTCTGTATTGTTTCCCCCCCACCACCAACACCGCTTCACAACCGGTGCTGGTGTGTTTACTTCCCCGTAACTTAGCTGTTCGGCATAAGTACCAAGCTTTAGAAAAAAAAGTATTGGGATTGATTCATTCAACTAAAAAAATCTTCAAGGCGGTGCCCCAGCATGGCCACGGTCTAATGAGTGAAACAAGTAAAAGGTTAAAAATGGTAAAATAAAATTCCTTTCACTTGACATCGTCGTTTATTGCTTATTCATTTTAGAAACATAATTTATTGAAAGAAATCAAATCATAATGAAAGAGTAAGGGAATAAAATAAAAAATTTAAAAAAAACAATTATTAATTATAATAAAATAAATTAAAAATACATTATCAACCTCGTCTTCGCATAATGGAAGTTGGTAATTACCTCATACAATGGAACTGTCTGAAAAAGACAAAACAAATAAATAAAAATGCTGATCGAAATACCATTGGATAGTTTTGTCTTTTGTTTTGTGTTCTGTTTTTTTTCTATATTATTTCTGATAAATTTGTTTTTGTTATTATTTGGCAATAAATTTCATCGTTTCAGTATGTCTCCTCTTAATTTTAGGAAAGTTTGATTGATCAGGCATTTAAAATGGTTGCTTAATGAGCGTAGTTTTCCTAATTTGTTATTCATTATCGTTATTTTTAAGTCAAAGTGGAAGGCCTCCAGTTGTTCACTTGACCTACTAGTAGAAACTGACAACCACCCGAATTTTGACTCAATGTGTGGCAGTTTTCATTGTCATTTCCGACACTCCCAGTTCACTACCCTATGTTGCTGTTGTCTTAAAAGCTTTCAACCCTAAGTCAGACTTGATTGAGCAGATCAATGATCAAAATCATTGAAGCCGCAAACATCCCATCTTTTAGAAAACCTGTTCTTCTCTGGGACGATACAGTCGGACTTGAACGAGATTTGATTGGAACTGGCAGAAGCGTTAGCACGCCGGGCGAAATGCTTAGCAGTATTTCGTCTGCCGTTACGTTGTGAGTTCAAATTCTGCCGAGGTCGACTTTGCCTTTCATCCTTTCGGGGTCGATAAATTAAGTACTAGTTACGCACCGGGGTCGATGTAATCGACTTAATCCCTTTGTCTGTCCTTGTTTGTCCCCTCTATGTTTAGCCCCTTGTGGGCAGTAAAGAAATATACTTCTAACGTGTTGTGGAACCACGTCAAGTCACTCTATCTGGGAGGAGTAAGCACCTCTCACATGGAGATTGGTTAGAGTACGCTTCTGTATGGAATTGTACCCGTTCTGATCCT
>NC_043018.1:3329747-3332247 GCF_006345805.1 Octopus sinensis | reverse complement strand
TATATATATATAATGATAATAATAATAACATACACAGACACACTGCATGATAAGAAGTTTGCTTCCCATGCACGTGGTTCTGGGTTTAGTCCCACAACATGAAAATTTTGGGCAAATGTCTAAGGCTGATTAAAGCCTTATCACTAAATTTGAAAGATGGAAACTGAAAGAAGTCCCTCCTATATATATATATATATATATATATATATATATATATAACTAGCAGTATCGCCCGGCGTTGCTCGGGTTGTAAGGGAAATAACTATATAAGCATTTTTAGAGAGTTATAGCCAAAAAATAGCAAAAAAATGCATTAAAAATTGAAAAAAAATTAAGGTTGACACATCGTAGATATTTTTAGAGAGTTACTTCCCGTATATAAAAGCGAAAAAATGCATTAAAATGGAAAAATATGATGGTAAATTTTTTTTAAATCGTAGACTCATCGTAGACGCGCGCTAATACCCAGAACTATAAGATACCCGCTTTTGGTTAAACTGCACCGCCAAAATGGGGAGTAGTTACGAATCTAAATCGTAGGAGACAGACACACAACTTCACTCTTATATAAAGATGCTTTTTTTTTTCAGTCATAGAGTTAGATTTATGAAGGTCTTCAGTAGAAAACCTTCGAATTCTGACTCGCTGCTTGAAATGAATTCGTATCCATTTTTTGTCAGAATCACAAATTTTGAAAACACAATAGGAACAAATTTCGCGAAAAAATCTCCCATAATTCACGGAATTAAAATTACACTTCGATTTTGTACAAAACTGTATTTGAAGTGTTTACGAAGTATAATACGTGTTTTCACGAATGTACTAAAGAGATTTACTCTGATATTCTCATTTAAATATGAATAGGTAAATTCGGGCGTTTGGTAACGAAAGGGTTAAACGGATGCATACATTTATTAATAACTATATATAGTGTGTCTTTTATACATAAACACTGTTCATACTTTCAGTTTAGTCTTCCTCAAATCACTCTGTCGCTATTTACTCTCTTCCAAGAACATTTTCACTCACTCTTATCTCTTAGCTTGCCATACATTTTACTCATGTATCTATCAGCGGGATAGACAGAAACAAATATTACATCGCCATCGCCATCGCCATCGCATTCTATTGTCTACCTGTCAACACACTCACAGTGAATTAGTTTCACTTTATTCGTTGCACACTGTGTGTGTGCGTTTGCGTGTGCTGTAAACCAGACTAAGAAAAGCATTTGACATACACACCAGAATGTGAGTTTTCTGTAAATTTTGCTTAATTGGAGTTTAAATTTTAAAAACTGGACCTGGCATGACCCGATGCATTCTACTTTTAAAAATGCTAGGTAAATTGTAATTGAAGAAATCCTATATTGTAGATTTCTATAAGTGACAAAGGGAGGCAGATAAAATCTGCCTTTTATAATAAGAGATATATATAGATAAGAAAGTTTGTTTGTGAAAGCACGTGGGTGAATATATAAGAAAATAGTAAAGAATGAAAAAATGACAGAAGGCTTAAATGTTAAAGAATATATATATTTGCGTCAATATGTCTGAAGAATATTGGACATTTTTTTTTCTTTTTCCTCTTATAATGACATAATTTTTAAAGAAAGACCGGTTTCGCATTTAGCTCTTCAAATTTCTTGCGACGTTATGTTTATGTTTGTTAGCGTTATCCTTGTGTTTTTAACGCTATCAAACATAAACATAACGTCGCAAGAAATTTGAAGAGCTAATGCGAAACCGGTCTTTCTTTAAAAATTATGTCATTATAAGAGGAAAAAAATTTTCCAATATTCTTCAGACATATTGACGCAAATATATATATTCTTTAACATTTAAGCCTTCTGTCGTTCTTTCATTCTTTACTATTTTCTTATATATATATATATATATATATATATGCATATATACATATATATATATATATGTGTAAAATGCACGGTGTACGTATGTATGTGTGCGCGCGTATCTATCTATCTATCTATCTATTGGTAAAACGGTAAGATAACAAAAGAAAGAAAGAGACATCAATCCTCTATATATCTATATATCTATATCCTTTTCTGTTTTTAATTTTTTACTTGTTTCTGTCATTTGACTGCGGCCATGCTGGAGTACAAATCGATCCCAGAACTTAGTCTTTGTAAGCCTAGTACTTATTCTAACGGTATTTTGCTATACTATACTGGCACTCCGTCGGTTACGACGAGGAGGGCTCCACTTGATCTGCTCAACGGAACAGCTTACTCCTGAAATTAGTGTGCAAGTGCCTGAGCACACCGCAGACACGCGTACTCCTTCACTTATTTGTCAGGGAGATTGAGCGTGACACAGAGTTTGATAAAGCTGACCTCTTGAAATACAGGTGCGACTCATTTTGCCATCTGAGCAGACTAGAGCAACGGGAAATAAAGTGTCTTGCTCAAGGACACATCGGCCCATCGGGAATCGAACTTGTGACCCTACGATCGCGAGCCGAATACCCTAACCACTAG
>NC_043018.1:3319747-3322247 GCF_006345805.1 Octopus sinensis | reverse complement strand
ACGCAACTTTGAGCCATTGATTAAAATCTGTAGCTGAGTATGATGAATTCAGGTTGACGAGTGAGTTTGTGCAAACTCTATCGATCTCATAGAAATAGCAGTCAAATATCTGCGAAGTCAATCCATATCGTCTTCTGAAGAAACTGAAACAAGAAATTCATATCGTCCTATATTCACCATAACTTTATAAGAAGACGAATCGTTGCTGTTTGGATGCGTTGCAGCATAGGTCTGCTGGATCCGGAGTGAACAAGAACAGGGGCGAGCAAGAGCAATAATCATGACAACAAAAGACAACATCCTACATGGGGAAACAATTCCTAAATGTTCAAATTCAATACTTGGAGTGAAAAGGTAACCTGTAGGCTCACAGAATCCTCTAGAACGAGCGGGTATTGTCAAATTTTGGTTCAAGTTATGCACCAAAACCTTACAAAAACAAAAAAAAAAATAAGAAGAATGAGACGTGAAGCAATACAGACATACATGCCATTAAAATGATGGAATGTTTACGTTTACGGCTGAATATCTCTTCACCGTCCACAGGTTTGTTCGTCATTGTTTCTTTCCACTTTTCTTTCCTCCCAACTACTGTCTCCATGACCGTACCGTACGTGCGCCTGTATGTGCGAACTGTATCAACCACAACACGAATATAATAAACAATGTAATTGAATTGCTTTTAAAGAAACTGGCGCCCATATTTATTTTGCTTGTTTATTGCCTTTAAAATAATTTATGTAAGACTTGCTAATGGATAGGCGTGTTTCGTGTAGAAATTCGTTGAACACGTAAACTTGATCAGGCTTTATGATAGGCTAAATAGTAACAAATCATCAAAAACAAGGTTAGGTATAATAGAACAACAGTTGTTTCGGTATTATTTTTCCTGTTTACTTTCCTCGCATGTTACAGGGTTCCAAGTCTAGTGGAAGATAATTAGGAAGGTATTCTCAAAAACAGTGACTTGGACAAGGGCTTACAACACACTGCGCGCCGCTAAAGGTACACAAATTTCCATTTGGTGGCATTAAACGGGGATTCGGATAAGTTTACCAGTCACTGAGGTCACATCTCGGCAGGATTTGAACTCAGAGCACAATCAGAACAAAGTCAAATGTATCCAGTCCGACGGTCTGCAATTCTGCATATCCATTGACGCCGACAAATTGAAATGTTGAAGTGAATCGCGGCGGGAATTGAATTCTGAACAATAAGGATTCAAACCCAAAACTGCGATGTATTTTATCCGATGCCATAACTACCTAACCAGTTCACTGCTTAATATTATTAACAAAAGGCAAGAATACTAGATAACTATAAAAATGATAGTAGTTAATGAAAGTTGAATGAATACTTCTCCCGCGATACAATTACACCGGTTGCACACACATACGCCCCACCACCACCACCACCACACACACACTCTCTCTCTCTCTCTTCCTCCATATCCCTAATTCTGTCTCCTTCACGCGACTGTAGAGACCCATGTTTATAGAGATACGCCATATTCTCCAAAGTATCGCTTTACCACTATACAATTCCAACTGGTATAAAAATAGCAGGCTTAAAAATTAAGTCCGGGGATCGCTTTGTTCGACTAATCTTTTGAGGGCTGTGCCCCAGCGTGGCCGCAGTTCAGTGACTGAAACAAGCGAAAGATAAGAGATAGAAACAACTACAGAAAAATCTTCAACTCGGAAAGAGTTCATCCATCGTGCGGATTTAGAACCGTACGACCATTCCTCTGTAGATATTTGTTCAGTTCCACCCCACCATAGTATATCTTCGCAAACGTTCCTCGTACACATACGCTCGTTTACATAAAACCCATACAGACACACGGAAAATACTTGAAGAAACAAACAACGAAAATTATTATATATTACACGCTAGTTCAGTGAACATATATTTATCACACTGGTTTTGAAAGTGTTTAATTAGAGGAACAAACTTGGAGAGAATCAGAGATCGATACACACACACACACAACACACATACCACACACACACACACACACACACACACACACACACCACACACACAGACACACAGAGGCACACAAGCACAAATTGAAAAATTGAACGAAATCGAAAACAAAGTTGTGTACAGAAATATCCAGCAGCTTTACACGTGTGTTAAGTTATGGAATTAAAATATAGTAAATGTAAAAAACAACAACAAAAAAAAACGAGAAATAAATAAGTAGATAACAAAATAACCCGAAGAGTTATTGCAAAATTCGATTTTGCTTGCAACGCACTTATATATGAGAATAGGACAAAATTCTTGTTTCTATGACATAATACAGGAGAAATATCAAAAACGTAGTACTTTTACTTTACTTTAAAACCACAGAAAAGGAAAGAGAAATCAAATACCTTGTATACACATGTGTCTATATTCCTTAAATTTTTTTTATATATATACACTACTATAAACTTGGAAATGGATGTGTAGCATTCAATTAAATAGTACTATAAATAATATATATATATTA
>NC_043018.1:3284747-3312247 GCF_006345805.1 Octopus sinensis | reverse complement strand
GTATATACCGATATACATTTATACAAATATATACGTACATACGTCCACACACACACACACACCCACACATATATATATATATATATATATATATATATATATATATATGATATATATGTATGTGTGTATTGTGCATATCACTCTCACAACATGTATACATGCGTATAATGACATGTATGCGGTCATATGTGTGTGTGTATGTGTTTGTGTGTGTGTGGTGTGGTGTGTGTGTGTGTGATTGATATAAGTATGTATTTCCTGTACATTTCTCTATCCCAGCAGATTATTGGAAATAAATTGAGTTGTAGATGATGACTCCTATCGGCTTTCCGCAGCCCTGAGTTGCTATCGCCATTCTTGGACGGCACTAATGTTGACCAGAGAAATGTCTGCTGGCAAAAGGTTGCTGGAGCATGTCATCAAGAATTCTCACTTGTGGATAACACAGACACGGCTTATCGTAATCTTTATAGCGTTTGAAGAAGAGGGAAGAAGAGGAAGGAAGAGCGAAAATAAAAATAAAATATTATGCATTCTATGAATAAACAAAATACGATGAGAATGAGGTCTACGTACACCACACACCACACATACACACAAGTATATATATATATATGTGTGTGTGTGTGTGTATATGTATATATATATATGTACACATACATACACACACATATATATAAATATATATGCAGATTTAAATGTATATCAATATATATATAGATGTATATATATTGTATTTATGCATATATATGTATACATACATATATATATGTATATATATATATATATTATATGTATATATATATATATATATATATACATATAATATCTATCTATCAATCTATACACACACACATACACATACACACACACACACACACACACACACACACACACACACATATATATATATATAATATATATATATATATATACTCACGAGCACCTCCCCCACACATACAAGTATTTATGTATAAACACAGATTTGAAAGGACATAGAAGAGAGAGGGGAGAGGGGGAGAGAGAGAGAAATGATAAGAAAAGAGTCTGCTTACTTCTATTCAGCTTTGATTCGGAATATTTCATCTTCCTTTGCACACTCGTCTTTCCTCTATTCCCATCATACGGATTTCCTTCTTTAATCTTCTACTCTAAGTGTTGTTGTTGTTGCTGTTGTTATTGTTGTTGTCGTTGTCGTCGTCGTCATCGTCGTCGTCATTGTTGTTGTTTTCATTATCAGTGTCTTGGATTGATCTTTCAATACTAGTAGAACCGCTGCTATAATGTCGTTGACAGTATTTTAGTTACGGAGCTATTCTTTTTGAGTTCAAATTCAACCGAGGCCAACTTTGCCTTCCCTCTTTTCAGGAACTTATAAATTAAGTTTCTCATGAATTACTGGTGTCGACATGTGTCATGATGAGGTGTTTTCCACAGTGATAATGTGCGCCCAATGTTGTGACTGCTGCTGTTGCATCTACTCCAGTAGCCACGATATTTTCTTGGTATCGGGTGCAGTGTATTTCTTCTATACCGGAAATGGTAGCTCTGCAAGACACCGAAATTTGAACCGTCTACCTCGACTGTGATTCGAACTTGACTATAACACTAAACTGAGACAACTCCAACTCAGAACTCGTACAACAGCTCTACAACAACTGACACAGACTATCTGTACTGGTTGACGTCGTCTCACTTTATAGTGGCTGGTTCATCCCACATATCCCGTGGGAGGGGTGTACCATTTCCCGTACAATAACATGTCATAAAGTATCATCGAAGTACTTTCTGCTGCAATAAAAAACTACTAATTTTACTCCTGGACTCTTCAGTCTAGGTTCTCTGTTTTGTTTTTATTTTTATTTTATATCCTCAACTAATTTTCTCAATCTTGCCGAATATTATTCAGAAATTTTTGTCACAGAGAGTAGGTGCTCAGACGATCTCAGTGCTGAACTGGTACTTATTCTAACCACCCAAAACGATGAAAGACAAAGGCGACCCCTGCGGTATTTGAATTCAGAACTTATAGTCGGACGAAATGCTGCTAGTCGGACGAAATTCAACCGGCTTGCCGCCTTGAAGTTTTGTACGAATATTGGTTTCAAGCCTTGGCATAAGGTCAGCAATTTGGGGAGAACGGGTAAGTCGACACCAGTGTTTAACTGGTACTTTAACGATTTCGAAAGGACGAAAGGCAAAGTCATCCTCGGCGGAATTTGAACTCAGAACGAAAGTAGGATAAAATGCCGCTGAGCATTTTGCCTGGCTCAGTAACGATTCTACGGGTTGTCCTCCTTGAAGCCTTGTCCGATCATTGGCATTTCATTTTATACTCTCTTTTTTATTGTATTTCATAGAACTTTAATGGTTTCTGATATTGAATTGCCATCCTCCCTACACTTGAATGTTTTCCAGAGTTCTCTTTTATATATGAATTTCCCCATTTTCTATTTTCGGGGAAATTTCTTTCTCTTTCAGAAAAACAAAAGAAAAACCGCTGGTTTCAAAATGGTTGCTTTATTGATATGTTTTAATACGTCTCAGTGCGTGTGTATGTGTGCGAATGTGTAAAGATGCATACGTGTATATGCATGCATATTAAATTTTGTGTGTGTGTGTGTGTAGACATCTGCACGTACACATTGTTTTTTTTAAAAACATTGATTAAAAGCATTACTTAAAAACATTATTTTAAAACAAACCGACACAATGCAGTTTCATGAACTTCGCTCATATAAAGTTTCCGGTGTTTATAATACTAGCAAGAGAAACAGAAATGAAATTAAATACGTGAGCTTGAAGATGTTTTTGCACGTGACGTTCACAAAGGTTTCTTAACGGAAAGAACGTTATGATAAGAATTTTGTTCGAATTTTCATCTCAGTTTTCACAAATGTATATCTGGCTCGGTTTACCGATTGACGATCGGTAACGAATAACTCTGGGTCCTGGAAAAGAGAGACTTCCGGTTATAATTTAATAAAAATTACTCCACATTTGTATTGAGTCATTTAATTTAGCACTTCAGGTGAATCAACAGGTATTTATATCCATCCATCCCGCCAGCTATATATATATATATATATATATATATATATATATATATATATATGTGTGTGTGTTGTGTGTGTGTGGGTGAGTGTGTGGGTGTGTGTGTGTGTGTATGGTGGGTGTGTGTGTGTGGATGTGTGTGTGAGGTGGGGTTCTATCCTTTTGGATTGAAACCCGATATTCATAGCTTTATGCGTACTTCGAGATCCGCTGTTTCAAAAAAGAATTATTTCCCTCTGCCAAAAGTTTATAAATTCTAATGGTGTAACAACACACCTACACAAGCACACACACACACACACAAATAAGAGAAAGAGAGAGCGTATGTGGGAGAAGGAGAAATAGAGAGGTAGATAGAAAGTTAGATAGAGAGAAGCAGGCGAGAGATGAGACATGGATATATACATATTTTTTTGTATGTGTATGTGTGTGTTCATTTTTTTTCTTTTTGAGAATTCCTTATCTCCTTGATTTCGTTCTATACAATTTTGTTGGGTTGTTTATTTACATTTACCGAACAAGACCTCGCCCAAGGGTGAGATTCGAAAGATGGCGGATAACGGGATAAAAACAAGACAAAACGAAACAATGAAAGAACGGAGAAGGATAAAAAAGAAAGGTAAGTCAGAGAGAGAGATAGAAAGAACAATGCTATTGAAGTCAGATTTGATGCTGATTTCATCAACACTATCTCCTTCTCTTACTGCCCCTCTGGCTCCGCCCCCTTCTACCGTCGCAATAATCAAATAGATTTGCCTCCAACACCTTATCTTTGTTTCCATAAATAGCTTCGTTTCTTTGTCTTTTCCTAACTAAATTAACGATCAAATTGGGGGAGTTTATTTTCCTCGGAAAAAGACGAAAAAGAAGAAAAGAACAAATCTTCCTTTATTGTATTTCCTAGGGATACTTCAAGATAATGACTAGTTTTTCTGTTTTAGGGATCCATTATATCTGCGATCAGAGATCTGCATTATTTCAAAAAAAAAAAAAGAGAGATTCCTCTGTGTATTTAATATTCTACAAAAATGGTGCACGTATAGTGCTTTAGCTAAGAAATTCGATAACAAGATTCCTACTTCATTTTTTTTCTTCTCTAAATTGTTACCAGTAATGGTGCATTTACACTCGCATGACCAAAGCATTCACTTCGCTACAACGTGATTCCTGGTTCGATATCACTGGACGGGTTACATATGGCACATTTGTGGGACGTGAAAATCATCAAGAAGCCAGTGTCTTTCTTTCTTTAATGACCACTGCCTAGAAGAATGTTGTGAAGCCATAACAACTGGTGATCAAGTACGATACAATAGAGCACGAGGTGGTACCCCAAAGAAACTGGCATTTTGCAATATCATTTTAATGACTTAATTTTACATGTTTATCACCTTCAAAGCATTCTCAATTTGAAGCAATGCTTTCGGTCCTGGCGCGTTTCCCAGTATTTGAAGTGATACCTTTTAACGCCTCCGTAACTTCTTCATCACCTCTTCCACATCTGAAAATTCCGTAACCCCAGCTTTTGTCACCAGTGATGACTTCCGTAAAAAGGTCCGGACCAACTTCCAAATGTCCTTCAATTCACGTCACGCTTTTGATCTTCTGTGAGCTCCAGGACACACCAGTCATAGCAACATGTTCGTCAATTACTTGATGACGATCCTCCAAGATCAGTTCATGAATTTTTAGGATGTTTTCATTCGTTCGGGTGTTCGACGGTTACCCTGAATGACGTTGATGCTCAAGCGACAAGTAACCATTCCTAAAGCGTGGAAGCCACTCGTAAGCTTGTGTTTTGCTCATGGCAGCATCTTTGTAAGCTGCTTGAAGCATGACAACTGATTCAGCCACCGTTTCCCCCAGCAAAAAACAGAATTTCACGAACGCACGCTTTCCTTTGTTTCAGTCATCGCAAAAATCGACGAACAGGGGAGAAGCGCTGCAAAACAAAGACACACCACGTGGCAGTATGACATAATTCGACAACGCCAGTCGGCAGACTGATACCTGGCGGTCGTATCAAGTAGATTCTAGCAGCGAAAGCCCGAACTACAATGGGGTTATCCCACTGAGAACGTTTCCTGTCACTTTTGGGTGCCTCCTCGTACATGGAGAAATTTGGTGAAAGTAATGCTGTCACTTTTAACATAAGCATATCTTTCAACCGTGATCATATCACAAATTTCCGAGCAAATGCGCTCCATCCCTCCCATATTTCTTGGATCACACTCTCATATTGAGAGTTGATAAAGCTGTCTCTGCTTTTCTACCACACTCAGTGGTTTTTATTGTACAACAGGGTTCGGTTTTGTCCTCACACATTTCCTACTGAGTATCATCAGCCCACTCGCCTCCGCTCCAAAAACGTCTACTTCTGCACTGGAGTGAAACGAGAGTATCTCACGCCATAACTGAACAGATTCCATGAAGCGCGACCTCAAACGATTTCATCCGACAGCATGAGTGGGTAGCACATGTCAATCAAATGTCCCAACAAAATTAACGGCATCTGTCTCATGAGGCCAGAAAATCCTCACAGAAAATGATACTGGTATAAGCTGATGCGTTCTTTTATATCAAAAGGTTTCAAGTGAAATATATACCAGAGTTATTTTGAGTAAAAAAATCTCTTTGAAACTAGTTCCAAAACATGGCCGTAGTCCAATGGCTGACACTGCTATATTTATGAATGAACAATAGTTCTTCTGTTGACCAAGGTCAGTATATGTTTTTCGTGATATTAATTAGGTTTCTCTGAAACAGTTATAAGTGAATAATTACAAGCCAGATACGAGTAGAGGTGGTTTCGTTTGCATATTAGTCACAAGAGGAAAGGCGGTGTCTTTATGTTTCCTGGTATTAGAAGTAAACCATGACTGTTAGTTGCCGCAGTATGTATAAACAAATGGATATACCTAGTTATTGTCAGAACATAGATCAAGCCCGAATACCAGAAGCAATGTGTTCAGCTTTAAAGAAACCCAAGGGACTGATGCAGGTGTTAAACTGTCCGAGAAATTAAGTCCACCCGAGAAAAGTGTATATCGTGATGGAACATGCTGGGTATCAGAAAATAATTTGACTATCGCATATGTTCTTAAGTTTCAATTCAGCGCAGAATTTACTTGATTTTATTTTGCTGGGTTTGGTTACCTTTCATTTAACCGAGTTTTGTCAAATAAGTAGTACCGAACCAGACGCAATTTTGAGATTGGAGGAAGTTTCACTTCTCTCCGCAAATCAGTTCTCTGCAATTTCTTTCTTTCTTCCTTTCTTTCTTTCTTTCTTTCTTTATTTATGTATTTATTTATTTATCTATTTATTTATTTATTTATTTATTTATTTATTGCCCTGTCCACGTAAGCGAAAACAGGATATTGTAATCACTCGTCTTTGTATGTTTGCAAAATTACTAGAAAACGGCAAAACGGATTTTCATCAAATTTGGAAGAAATACTCATTGTTGAAATGTGAATTTGTCTGAGAATACATTTATTGAAACAAATTTTATTTTATCCTTATATGCGCGCAGAGTAAGCATCGCCCCTCCGATGACTTTATTTTTCATTTATATACTTTTACTCTGCACGCGGAAGCGAAAGGAGGGTATTGTAACCACTCGTCTTTGTTTGTCTGTGAGTCTGCAAAATTACTGGCAAACGGCAAAATTGGAAAACAGCAAAACGGATTTTTACCAAATTAGGCAGAAATATTCACTGGGTGAGTAGCTCAAAATGATGAAAATTTGGTTTCATTATCTTCAAAACTGGCGGATGGGCGACTCAAAATATTTTGAGTATGCAGATTTTTTGCGAAAGAATTTATGTGCACGCCGGGTATGCATCATTTTGGCCTGTCCTCCGCAAAAGAATCTATTACTAGCACATAGAAATATGTATTATGTCTATTAAATACTATTTATCTTTCGCCTGCTGGAGTACATTTTTTGTAGATAGTACAATCACGGAACAGTACACAATATATATATATATATATATATATATATATATATATATATATATATATATATACACACACATACATACATACAAACATACATATATACATATTTATATATATAAATAATTGGATTCGACCTTTCTCTGCGTGTGTATAGATCATGCTGTAGCTAAGCACGTAGACACGTGTGGGTACATACATACATCGATATGAGAATCTGTGTGTGTCTGTGTGACTGTGTGTGTGATGGTTTCGGGGCTTTCGTTTATTTATGAATTGATTACTTAATTTCACCGGAGTATAAATACCGACAATCGTGATATTTAAGAAAAGTAAATAACATACAAATTTCCAATGAGCAAGTGGTCATATTATGTATATCCTACAACGAACTACAGTACGTTTGAATCATTGAAAGACGTTGAAGCCACTTCTCAAATTCTATGCTATATTTTCTATAAGTACTTCATTTTGTTCACTTGCTTTTTCATAATCATGATTATTATTTGTATAATCATTAATTTAGTCGAATGCAAATTTTACTTATAGGCGTTTGGCGTAGACATCGATCAAATTTACTTTTAACTGTCATCTAATTAGGCTTCTCACCCTCTTTTAGTCAAACACTTACAAAGCTTAATTAAGTTCAATTAAAAGTTGTGGGTAAGCAACGCATTGAGATACACACTATAATATTCGAGAAAATCTATCTGCACCCAGGGTATACATCACCTCTGCGATGCCTTTTATTTTTCATTTGATTACCGCATTTGATGGCATAACATACGTACGGATATAAGAAGGAGTTTTAGACAAAACCCGATTTCAGTAGCGCATATCTAAGGAAAAAGGTTTTTGTGTACTAAACCTTATAGAAGGGCAAATTTTGGATAAAGGATCCGGTGTGAATTTTTGGGATATATTTCGTCTGGAAAGTTTCGCTATTTATTTTCTAGGAACAGGAATTAACTTTTGCCGACACTGACCAACCCTGGTTCATTTGGAGTCATGATTTTCCCGAAACAATGTAGTTACATTCTCATGCATAGTTATAGGCGCTTACCTCAGCTTTGCTCCAGGCCAATGATAGAAAACAGGCAAAAGAGCAAAAGCAAATTTCTTTTTTGGTTTCAGCATATATTTGATTAAATAGAAGAACGGAGAATGTTCTTCCAAACGTGATCTCACAGCATTTTTATTCCGGCCATTGAACTATTATTATCCTAAGCGTCGCTACCATTTATAGTTATAATTTGTAGGTTGCCATCCCGCTTTTCCTAGAAGGTCACGGTATCTTATAAGGAACCTACCTTCTCTCGAGGTTGAAATCATGCAGATATATGTAATTATAAAACTATCAATCATGTTTACAAGATTTGTGGATAAATATGCGTATGAATGAGAGTTCATACATACATAAATATATACATACACTCACACAAACATACACACACGCACACACATATATAATACGTACATTCATTCATATATATATATACATTAAGGCACGCGCACACACAAACTCACACAGACACACACATACGCACACAGATGCATGCATCCGTACATATGTGGATACACATATAATTCGTCCGTTCATAAATGCCAGCATAGTTTACGAACTAATATTTATACATACTAATATACATAATGCTGTTTATCCATACACACACCAACACAAACACTAACATAAATTCATTTACACACCTATTCTTGTACACAGGACAGTTGTTATGAGATAGCAAATATATAATTAGGAACAGAAGGAAAATTAGTCTGCCGAGAGGCTAATATTTGTCCTCTTTTTAGCTTAAAGCTGCGTTAGTTTGATTCATTGCAAATCACTTAATGATTTGTGCAAAATCTGTGTAAACATATATATATATATATATATATATATATATATATATATATATATATATTGACGTTTCCACTCAATTTATTTAAATCATTTGCAATGATTCACACACACACACTCATTCCTACAGACATAACACACACACACATACATATATATATATATATATATTATATATGTATACACGCACACATATGAACAGAAATTATGAGAATAAATCCTCGCAGTTATAACATTAATCTATTTATTTGTGCAAACCGATTACAAGAGAGGCATATTGAAGTTGAAAGAGTCAGGTTTACATCAATGTATGGTCGCAACAGAAGTACAGCTGAACCAAATATGATTGAATTTAAATTGAAGCTACAAATTAACCTACATACACTATGATATTACTATGGCTTCTAAAGAGACAACAATCACGCCGAAATAATGAATCTTGCTGTCTGTCTGCATCCCTTGTTTACATTTATCTTCTTCATGGAGAAACTGTTCTTGGATACGAAGTGAAACATGTTCAACATCGGGAGTACAGGAAAGCTGCGAGAATGTATGTGTGTGTATATGTAACTCTGTGGATGGAGTGTCAAGCTTATAACAGTGAGGTTGAGAGTTCGATTCCTGGACCGGGCTGTGTGGTGTGTGCTTGAGCAAGACACTTTATTTCACATTATTCCTGTCCACTCTATTGTAGAAATAAGTATTTAATATATCTCATGTATTCACCTATATATGAGGACTGCCTCAGAATTGTTCTGATACAGACAGAAGTTTCAGTTGTTGATTGGCAAAAGAGAGGCACAAGGGCGAAGTCGATGGAGGAAGAGAGTCTATAGTGGTTGTTCGAAATTTGAGAGAGAGAGAGAGAGAGAGAGAGAGAGAGAGAGAGAGAGAGAGAATGAATCACGAGAAAATCAAGCAAAGGTTTAGAAAGAACGAACCTGTAGAAAAGGAGAACGTTTTGCCTTTTATGTGTGTGATTTGTGGGAGAAATGCATGAGTGATGCAGGCGGGGTCAGCCATCAGGGAACTAGGAATCAACTCCTTGTAAATTGTGGTTTGGCTGTTTCTCACGAAAGAACATGTGTAACCTGTGGAAAGGTTGTCAAGAGCCATACAAGGGCCTCACATTGTATCATCAATGACTCATTTCAATGCTTCTTTCTAGCAATGGCAGGGCTCGTAGATGAGAAAGCAGCTGCGATATATATACATACATAGACGCAGCTGCGCTATATATATATATATATATATATATATAATAAGATTATATATATATATATATATATATATATATTAAAGGGTAAAATTAATTAATAATTAATAATTTTACATGTAGTTCGGCAAGTTAAATTAACCTTCATCGGTAACCTTATACAAATATTTTATAATTATAAACATAATTATAATTAGGGTTCAGCAAATTGCTTCGCCATATACTGAAATTTAGAAATAGCAGTTAAATACTATTCCTCTACTATGAGATATCTCCTAGACAGCATTACTCTTTATTCACGTAGGCAAAGAGAAAAAAAATAACGAATCCACCCGGCTTTGATCAACCACATACGCGTTTCTGGATTAAAGAGATGTAAAATTTAAATTTTACTCACTTATTTCCTTCTTCAGTGTAGTATTCCAATGGTAAATTTGAGAGTACTAATAATTAAATACGTATTCGACCAAATGACATCGAATAGCTAATATCGAAAAACCATCACTTCAGAATATATACAGACGAGTGAAAACTTGCATTCTTCCCCAATCACCCACGTAATCCCGCAGAAACTCCAGTTTGCTATCAGGGAGTGAATTATATTTTCAATAATAATAAAGAGTAAAATTAATTAATTAATTAATAATTAATAATTTTACCAAGTAGTTCAGAATGTTAAAATAACCTTTATCGGTAACCTCATATAAAAATTATATAATTATAATCAGGGTTCAGTAAATTGCTCAAAATTTTTGTATAAGGTTACTTATACGCGTTTGGCACGTGCAATTATCCAGAACCCATGATAACACTTCTCGTTCTGCTTATGAAATCCCCAACTTCGAGGCTGGCAATTATTAATAAATACGTCACTTTGTAATTTTTTTTACAGGAGAGAAGTTGGGGGTCAAATAACTTTGGACGCCACTGTACCCAATGACTTATATTCGGCCATAAGCAGGATATTACGTAACTCAGAGAAAGCTGGGGAAACATTAACAGGCATTTATGTATACACATTGATATATTTTATCTCAGTAGCTCTATGTATTGAGTACATTTCCCTTTGACATATCTAACAGGACTTATACACTCACACACGTACACATACATATACATACATGCATTCATATGTGTGTGTGTGCATATATATGCTTTTATCTATTTATGTGAGTGTGTGAATATATATATATATATATGCATCTATTATATGTGTCTATTATATACATATACATATGTACATACCCACAAACACAAATATACACACGCGCACAAACGTCCGCAAACATATACACATTCTCTCTCTCTCACACACACACGCGTGCGCACACATACACACACTCATTCACACACACACAGACACACGCACGTACCCGCACATCAATATCTGTGACAACAATAGGTAGTTAAAGATTTTAAACAATATTAGCTATTCAGCATTTTCAGT
This sequence comes from Octopus sinensis, assembly GCF_006345805.1. NCBI lineage: Eukaryota > Metazoa > Mollusca > Cephalopoda > Octopoda > Octopodidae > Octopus > Octopus sinensis. The sequence goes on along the minus strand of NC_043018.1, from coordinate 3,300,709 downwards.
CTAACGTTTTTTTTTCTTTCGCATGTGACTCTTTAAATTTTTCTCGCTTTCTTCTTTCTTTTTTTCTTTTTCTTCTTTTTTTTCCTGGTCTTTCGAAAAATCTTCGAGCGGCCATTGTAAAGTAGAAAAAATACAAGGAAATGTTAACCGAGAAAGTCTTAACAACTATTTGTCTTTGTTTCCGTTGATCAATACATTAATAGCTATCGATTTAGCTCTGGGGACGAGTGACACTCCTCCTTATTTATATATGTATACACACTCACATACATACATGCATACTTACATAGAAATATATATACATATATATATATATATATATATAACCACACGTTTATAACCATTAAACATTAGATCTATATCAAGGAGGAAAATAAGGAAGAGGGGAGGGAATGAAGAGGAGAATGAGAAGGAGGAGCAGCAAGAAGAAGAAGAAGAAGTAGTAGGAGAAGAAGAAGAAGAAGAAGAAGAAGAAGAAGAAGAAGAAGAAGAAGAAGAAGAAGAAGAAGAAGAAGAAGAAGAAGAAGAAGAAGAAGAAGAAGAAGAAGAAGAAAGCCAGCAATTATTTTACCTTTCCTTAAACATACTCATACGGATAGACATACACACACATGTAGGTGTATGTATATGTATGCATGTATGCATGTATGTATGTATTTCTCTCCTTCTTCCTTCTCACTCTTCCCTCTCTCTCTCTTTAAATATATATATATACGTACATACATAAATACATACATACATACAAATATATATATATATGTACATATATACAAACATACATACTACGTAAACACATACATACATACCTATAATATGTATATATATATACATGTATGTAATATATAGATATATATATATAATTATATATAATATATATATATTATATTACGTACATATATATATACACACCACATACATTTGCTTCTGTTCGCATTTAGATGCAGATTTTCTTGGCAGACAGATAATGTGTATACATTTTTTTTGTATGTACATGTGTGTATGTACACAGACACAGAAAGTCAGACTCACACACACACACACACACACACACACACACACACACACACACACATCCATACACGAATACGACACAACTGAATGGTAAAATAAAATAAAATTTTTTAAAATTCAGCAGAAAAGAAATCAAGTTTTGCAGCAAATTACAATTGAAGACGAATGGAATACCAAAGTCAAAAACGGATGAGTACAGAGATTAGGGAGAAGACATCTCCCAATAGAAGCAGAAAGTCATTCTCTACCTTCAATACCATTCCACCAAAGTTTTTACCTGCAAGTCATGTCAACACAGAAAATTGTCTCCCATCATATACGCATGCGTCACAGCTTCTTCTTCTTTTTTTACTTTTATGTATTAGATGGTGTATTATTTTAATTTTTTATTCATGTTCTGAAGATTTTTTTTCTATTTTTCTGTTCTCTTCCTTAGCTTCTATTTCGTTCTTCCTTTCTTCGAGAGTATTGGAATAAGACATACGTAAATATGAGTGTGTGCATGTGTGTGTGCGTGAATTTGCGTGTGTGAGTGTATATATGTGTTTTTACATATATTTATGTATATACGTGTATATATATATATATATATATATATATATATATTATATATATTCATGCATGCTTATGTACGTCTATATACACACACACGTACACACACACACGTACATATATGTATATATATATTCATATATGCTTATGTATCTTATATATCATATATATGAACACATATCTGTATATATTTGTTTATATATACATTTTTACATATATATATATATATTATATATATATATACACACACACACCACACACACATATATATATATATATATTATATATATATACATATATATGCCTATATGCATGTATATGTATGTTTATCAATATATACATAAATAAATAAATAAATACACACACATATATACACACACGTGTATGTATATATCTAATAGCATTTTTCTGCTACTCAGAGAGGTACCTTAAAGCAAACATTTAAGAAAATTATAAAAAAAAAACAAGAAAAAAAACCTCACCAATATTTCCTTGAAGATAAAAGAAATCCAATGGAATCAAAGAAAAGTAAATATTCCTCTTTGATGAAGTTTTTTTTTTTTTTTAACTTTTCTTGTTATTGGAACTATTTTTGTTTCTTGGAACTAGTTTTGTTTCTTGTAAGGAATGTGAAATGAAAATAAAAGACAAATCAAAAGTTAAACGAAGAAAGGTGATTGAATGTAGAGTTCATTCAACACTTGGTTTTAAAATGTCTCTCCCTTTCATGAATACGAATCACAACTACAATACCATCAGCCCCAACACCACCTCTAAAACAAACAAATTTTTTTTAAAAATAAGATTAAATAAACAGTAACAACTCTGGCGGTAGTAATTGTAGGTTTAGCAACGACGTCGATAGCAATAATTGGGATAGTAACAATATTATCGCCACGGTAGGTGTAGCGAATATGAATAACCGCTGAAAAACAAACACTTAAATAATATTTATCAACAAAACAACAATAATAATATTACAAGCTCAAGAACTAAAAGTATTTTTGGTAGGAGGGGGCCAGTCAATTACCCAGGGGTGCTAACGATTCTGCCAGCTCGCTGTCTTACTTAAAGTGATTCCCAAGCGCTCACACATCTTGGATTGACGTTGCTTAACTTCGGTGATCAGACGTAATAACAATGATGATGATGATGATGACGATAATAATAATAATGATAATAATGATAATAATAATAATAATAATAATAATAATAATAATAATAATAATAATAATAATTTTAGATTTTTGCCACAAAGGCAAGGGCTCCAGTGTTTCACTGGTATTTAATTTATCGACCCCGAAAGGAAGAAAGACAAAGTCGAGCTGGGCGGAATTTGAACTCAGAACGTAGCGACCCCGGCAAAATACCGCTAAGCATTTCGTCCACTAATGATTCTGCCAGCTCTCTGCCTAATAATAATAATAACGCTGCTGCTGTTGTTGACGATGATGATGAAAATGGTTGTCTTTTCACTGGAGGCAAGAAATCATACATACAATAAAAAAAAACTTGTTAGGAAATATGTTGGGACGCAAATTCATTTTATGAACAATGGTGGAATGGGACGAAAATACAGTTAAATATGTTCAGATATGGTCCTTCCTTGTCCAAAAGTAGTTTGTAATTGCCATATCTGCAGGCTACTTGCGTTCTTCATCAACAGGATACCTTGTGAATGAACTTTGAACTGCTAACCTTAAGCTAAGCGGCCAGAAAAGTGCTACGAAAAATCGTTATTTCCTCACAAATGCATGGGTGTCTGAATTCTGTCGCTTCTAGTTTTTAATAATACTAAATCTTCCATTCAGGAGGGAGCTAGTTTCCAACAAAGATTCAAGGCTCCATCTTTGGGATGTAGTTAACATAGACAAATTCACATTTAGAACTTGAGAAAATTCTTGCATATTTTTACTGTTCCACTAACAGATTGCACTTGTAATGTACAAATTAGCCGGTCGATTTCTCTTTCTGAAAATCCCAGTTTATCCAGAATCTCATTTAAGCATTTTCTAACAAACGCTTGTGCTCCAATTATTGTTTGCATGAATATGAATTCATAGCTCGGATATAGGAGCTGGAGGTTTCGAAGCAGCTGTCCATAGATGTCCTCTTTTTCTTTGATTTTCAAAGATATATTTATATATGGAGAACAGTTGACCTCTATGATGGAACATCGTATGTATGTATGTGTGAATGTACGTTAGTATGTACGTACGTATGTATGTATGTATGTATGTATGTATGTATATATGTATGTATGTATGTATGTATGTATGTATGTATGTGTGTGTGTATGTATGTATGTATGTATGTATGTATGTATGTTAGTATGTTTGTATATATGCATACATATATTTATATATGGAGAACAGTTGACCTCTATGATGGAACATCGTATGTATGTATGTGTGAATGTATGTTAGTATGTACGTATGTATGTATGTATGTATGTATGTATGTATGTATGTATGTATGTATATATGTATGTATGTATGTTAGTATGTTTGTATATATGCATACATAAATAATGAGATGTATACATTTACACATATATGCATATCTATACACAGACACACTAGGGCACATATGTATATAATTTGACGTTTATTTTCATTATTTGCCCTACTTATAAAGATTTGATTCATGTTTATAATTTAATAAATGTACTTTCGCATTTGCTGAACTAACACACTAACCTTACACTGAATGCTTTTCACGATAACTTTCTTTTATTATCAGATCAAACTATGATTCGTCCATTCGAGATTCTGACACCGTGCGTTCCTTTAAAAATTGATTTTGATAAATGATAAACTTTTAGCTTCAGCCTTATTGATATGAGCAATTGTAAAATAGCGAAATTGGAACCGAATCTCTTCACATATTATAATATAATAACGATTGTATAATTCAGTACTTTATTTTATGTACGTCTATGTAGAACTGATGAATGCAAACGCCCACATTCAGCCATACACATGCGCGCATGTGCACACACACACACACACACACACGCTGTAAAACATGTGCATAAAAACACGTACAGATTTTCTTTATATTTAGATAAATAATTATCTCATTTATTATGTGGCGTACTGCAATATACTAATTAATTAAACAGAGCGTTTACAACAAATCACAATTAAATATATATAAAAAAACACATAGTACATGCCCTTTCGTACATATGTAATTATACATACACACACAGACATAGTTATACACAATACATCTCTCTCTATATAAACGGCAGTTTGTCTGTCTGTGTTTCTGTGTGTCTGTCAGGTTGTACCCTCACCCTGACCACGGCTTTCAACCGATTCTGATGAAACTTGACACACACATAGCCCAATGTCATAATTCAAAACTAACGCAGCGAAAATTTTGAAAAGTTCCCCCAGTTCTGAAAAAGATCGATAAATTCGACATGGGGTCGACAATCAGAAACAAACCACAGATGGTCTAGGGGACGCAACTCGACCTTTTTAACTATCAAAAAAAATTTACCATAATTTTTTTCCCCATTTTTTTGCTATTTTTTAGCTATAACTCTCTAAAAATGCTTTATAGTTATTTCCCTTACAAACCCGAGCAACGCCGGGCGATACTGCTAGTACATATATAATTATATACATATACTGAGAGAGAGAGACTGAGGGATAAATATATATATATATATATATATATATATAGACATGTACGTGTGTATGTATATAATATATACTTATATATATATATATATATATATATATAATACATATATACCTATGTATATATATATATATATTTAAATATACTCTTTACTCTTTTAGTCTTTTACTTGTTTCAGTCATTTGACTGCGGCCATGCTGGAGCACCTCCTTTAGTCGAGCAAATCGACCCCGGGACTTATTCTTTGTAAGCCCAGTACTTATTCTATCGGTCTCCTTTGCCGAACCGCTAAGTGACGGGGACGTAAACACACCAGCATCGGTTGTCATGCTAGGGGGACAAACACATACACACACACATATATATATATATACATATATACGACAGGCTTCTTTCAGTTTCCGTCTACCAAATCCACTACAAGGCATTGGTCTGCCCGGGGCTATAGCAGAAGACACTTGCCCAAGATGCCACGCAGTGGGACTGAACCCGGAACCATGTGGTTGGTTAGCAAGCTACTTACCACACAGCCACTCCTACGCCTATATACATATATATATACATATATATATATACTTACATATATATATATATATATATTTATATATGTATATATATATATATATATATATATATATATATATATATATATATATATATATATATATATCAGATATATATGTATATATGGTGTGTGTGTGTGTGTTTATATATGTATGTGTCTGTGTATTTGTGTATACACACTTATAAAAGTTGGTGTATACTTTCTTCTTGTTTGTCCCCTTGTATCTGTTTCATGTTTTGTAATTTATTTGCTATGTTTTTCCGTCTGCTGACCTGAAACATTAAGTTTTCCCTGAAGAGGTTTCTTTGCAAAAGTATAACATTTTTTTTTTCAATTACAATATATGTAATCCGAATTATATTTGATTAACGATATTTCCAACGTATTTCGTACATTTAAAATAAAATCCTGTTTTTTATTGGTAGTAGCCATTTATTTTCAGTAAACATAAAAAGAACACCAAACTCAGTGGCAGCGACTTTGTAGCTGAATAGAATTAATGAATTTTTAATTGCCTCCTCTTTTAGTATCTACAATTGCATACGGCATTACACCTGGATACTTACGTATGCGAACTTACCTATACATGTATACTTAGGAAAATACGGAAATAAAAATACGTAACCCAACTGTTTTAACCGATCATTATCTCATTTACTTGTATTCTACTTTAACAATTACTAGTAGGAAATGTTATTTGCATCACACACACACACATACACACACACACATATATATATATATATATGTGTGTGTATGGTAGTGTGTGTGTGTGTGTGTGTGTGTGTGTGTGTGTGTGTGTGTGCGTGCGTATTTATTTATTTATATATCTGTGTATCTATCCCTACAGATTGGCACACATACCCATACATATAATACCTTATAATAATATTATAACATACCTTATAATAATGACAGCATTAATAATAATAATAATAATAATAATAATAAACTGTTGCTGCTCATGTATTTTAATTTAACTTAAAAAAAAAAAAAATGAACGAACTATTGAGTTTGGTTTAATGGCCTACCAATGTATACTATGAGTTTCTTTGCCCTAGGAGTCGGGAAGACACTCGGCAAGAAATGGAAGCAAATTTGAAAGAAGTAAAAAAAAGTAATGATAATAATAATAATAATAATAATAATAATAATAATAATAATAATAATAATAAGATTTCAAATTTCGCCACAAGGGCAGCAATTTTGAGGGAGGAGAATGAGTCAATTTTAATCGACCCAGTGTTCAACTTGTACTTAATTTATCGACTCCGAAAGGATTAACGGTAAAGTCCACCTCTATTATTATTATTATTATTATTATTATTATTATTATTATTATTATTATTATTATTATTATTATTAAAAGATCAATTATGATTATGTTAAGCTCAGAAATCAACATCAGTACCGCTATGTTAGATTTATTCTTAGTGACAAAAGAATATTGTCAGTTTCCGGATCTTGGGGTCTTGTAGAGAAGATAGACAAATAAGTTTTATCCATCAAAAACATTCCCGCAGTAACCAATTGTTCTTCAAACCTTTTCTTATGTGTAGCTAATCCCGCACTACAATATGTAATGTGCTCTTCCTGATTTCATAAAAAACCTTTGGATGTTATGCAAGGGAGAGTTTGGCTGTCATTTCATGCGAGGGGACAGGCATATTAGAGATTCCCATGATGGATCGTTTTACACTTCCTTATTATCTCTGGGTAGTGTTCGCTGTACTGAGAAATGTAGAAGACAGGAAATTATAAATTAGATAATTCGATAAATGTGAAATTGACAAAGTGAGAGCGAAAGAGAGGGAAGATCAAGAGAGAGAGAGAGAGAAAGAGAGAGAGAGAAAGAGAGAGAGAGTAAGAGAGAGAGAGAGAGATGGAGGGAGAAGCATTAATAGCACGTAGCCAGCCGTCAAACGATACAGGGAGTCAGGCGGGCAGACAGGGCAATATACGGAGAGATTAAAAGTAAAATTGTAGCTCTCCAAGAGCGAGTTTTCGTCGGATGAAGGGGTTCTCCGTGATCGTCTCATCATTTGAAATGGTTTTGTAGGCTATGTATCTTAGCCTAGAATAACATTAGCAAATAAATCTTAGCTTCCTAAAAACAGTTAAGTGTTACTCGAATGAGATTCGACTGCTATTTCTAACATGTTTGACTTCAATATAGAAGCTCCTCCTTCATTCTCAGCAGCGAGAATATTTTAAATCTTGCTGCAAGGAGAACGATCTAATGATATACAAATTGTTGCGTTCCTTCAAATTAAATTTTCAAATATTCTCAAAATGTGACTATCGCAGCTTGCATAACTTTTTGCTTCTTCATGTTGCGGTTTGTAGTATTTTGTATATTTATATATTATTTATTTTGGTTTTGTATTTAGTTTCTTGAGTCGCGTCAATATTCTATTTCCATTTAAAATAGATGGAGACGTCTATATCTGAATTCAGAGCTTCCGTTATCACTGTGCGTATTTTATATGTGTGGGGGGCATGCGTGCGAGTGTGTGTGATAGAAAGAGAGAAAGAAAGAAAGAGAGAAAAGAGAGAGAGAGAGAGAGAGAGAGAGAGAGAGAGAAAGAGAGACAGAGGAGTGAGAATTTTGCGTATAGAAATGTCTGTGCGTGTAGGTTTACATGTTTGTGTGATTGAAGGACTTGGATATGCGTATGCCACGAAAAAGAACAGAAAAATATGAAGAGAAAAGAAAACATACACACGCGCATTCGCACGCATATATAATTGCATGTGTTGGCATATATATACGTATATATGTATATATGTATATATGTATGAATGAATGAATGTATGTATGTATGTACGTACGTATGTATGTATATATGTATGTATGTATATATGTATGTATATGTGTATGTGTGTATGTATGTATGTATGTATGTATGTATGTATGTATGTATGTATGCATGCATGTATGTATGTCTGTATATATGTATGTATGTGTGTATGTGTGTATGTATGTATGCATGTATGTATGTATGTATGTATGTATATATATATATATATATATATATATATATATATATATAATATATGTATGTAGATGCTGTATTTATATATACATATATATGTATGTATATATATGCTGTATGTATATATACATATATATGTATGTATTATGTATTAGAGAGGTGGAAAGAAAGAGCATAAACGGAATAAAGCGAGAAATACGTTAAAAGAAGAGAAATCTTAAAAGAACATGGAGAGGAAGAAGCAGAAGAGAGTGATTAATGAAATATTAAGTAACCATAGCAAGAGAGAGAATGAGAGACACAGAAAGAAAAGCAGAGAAAGAGAGAGAGAGAGAGAGAGAGAGAGAGTTACTAAAGCTATGAAACTTGGAAAAAGTGATTATATTTGAATTTATTTCTTATGCTTGGCTGTCCCACGGGTGTCGATGAAGACTACGATATCTATAAATATGTATATATACACGCAAATATGTGTGTGTGCGCGCTTTTGCGAATGTATATTGTGTATACATATACATATGATACATGTAGTAAAAGAATATATTTTTAACGTTATACTTATAAATATCTCAGACCTCTCAAATTATTATTATTATTATTATTATTATTATTATTATTATTATTATTATTATTATTTTTACGTGCGCCATGTCCTCCGCTCCTCACCCTATACGTTTTTGTATTGTTTCTGCAAACGCTTTATGGGTGTTTTTATTATGGAGTTTGATATATATACATACGTAAATAAATTACATATATGCATGCATAACACATACGTTTCGTACATACATATATACGTAGATATATACATATGTATATTACATACATACAGACAGACAGACCTATACATACATACGTACATACATACATACATACATACATACATACATACATACATACATACATATATATGTCCATGTGTGTATGTGTGTATGTACATACGTACGTAGGTATGTTAGTATGTATGCATGAATGCACAAATGTATGTATATATGTATGTATGTGTATTCACGATAGATCTTTCCGCAGTAGACATGTTTCTTTTGTTTTCTTTCTAAGAGTATAGAAACAATGGAAGCATATCGCGATGCCAAGAATACATCTTTGCAAATGAGGAATAACAAGAAGAAAGTCAACGAGCAGATACACACACGCAAAACACATAGATATACACGCACATATACATGTATGTATGTATGTATGTATGTATGTATGTATGTATGTATGTATGTATGTATGTATGTATGCATGCATGCATGTATGTATGTATGTATGTATGTATGCGTGTAAGTATGTATGTATGTATGCATGTATGTATGTATGTATGTACGTATGTACGTATGTATGTATGTATGTATGTATGTATGTATGTATGTATGTATGTATTGTATGTATATATGTATATATGTATGTATGTATGTATGTATGTATGCGTGTAAGTATGTATGTATGTATCTATGCATGTATGTATGTATGTATGTATGTATGTATGTATGTATGTATGTATGTATGCGTGTAAGTATGTATGTGTATGTATGTATGTATGTATGGATGTATGTATGTATGTATGGATGTATCTCATGCATGTATGTATGTATGTATGTATGTATGTGTATGTATGTATGTATGCGTGTAAGTATGTATGTACGTATCTTGCATGTATGTATGTATGTATGTATGTATTTATGTATGTATGTATGCATGCATGCATGCATGCTGTATGTAGGTATGTATGATGTATGTATGTATGTATGTATGTATGTATGTATGTAGTATGTATGTGTGTGTGTATGTAATGTATGTATGTATGTATGTATGCGTGTAAGTATGTATGTATGTATTATGCATGTATGTATGTATGTATGTATGTATGTATGTAGTATGCGTGTGTAAGTATGTATGTATGTATGTATGTATCTATGCATGTATGTATGTATGTATGTATGTATGTATGTATGTATGTATGTATGCGTGTAAGTATGTATGTATGTATGTATGTATTATGTATGTATGTATGCGTGTAAGTATGTATGTATGTATGTATGTATGTATTTATGTATGTATGCATGCATGCATGCATGCATGCATGCATGCATGCATGTATGTATGTATGTATGTATGTCTGTATGTATGTATGTATGTATGTATGTATGTATGATGTGTGTGTGTGTGTATGTATGTATGTATGTATTATGTATGTATGTATTATGCGTGTAAGTATGTATGTATGTATCTATGCATGTATGTATGTATGTATGTATGTATGTAGTATGATGTATGATGTATAGCGTGTAAGTATGTATGTATGTATGTATGTATCTTGCATGTCTGTATGTATGTATGTATGTATGCTATGTATGTATGTATATGCGTGTAAGTAATGTATGTATGTATTATGTATGTATGTATGTATGCGTGTAAGTATGTATGTATGTATGTATGTATGTATGTATATATATATATCGACATAAAATACAACAAAAACTTCAATATTTCCAACTGCGACGAAATTAAATTTAAAAAAGAAATAAATAAAGTAGACCAGAAATAACAGATTTAAGATTAAGGAAATAACTCACCCCTACAAAAAAGAGAAACTCTTAAAAAATAATAATGATCATCATAATAATAATAACAAACAAAAACAAGCAAAAACCATGACTAGAATGAAATTAGTAAAAAAAATATTTAGGACAAATAAAAAAAAACAAATACTCGCAGAGCAATATTAAAACAAGATGAAGAGCAACACTAATGGGGAGTAAGACGAAATTGATATTAAAAAAACCACAAACAATAAGAACCTCCCTGAGAAAAAAAAAAGGAATAAGAAAAACAAAGACAAAAACGTAAACTTAAAATATAGGAATAGCAATAACATTAACTGTGACTAGGAAATTAATTTATAAGAAAAAAAGATGAAATGGAACAACAACAATGATGTGAAGCACAGCAAAAATTGTACATACAACACCAACAATAACCATAAGCAAATTGAAATCGAGAACAATAAGAAGGATAACAAAATTAATAAGAGAATGACGATGACATAAATAGCTATGGTGAAGACGGTAAGAACGAGCGAAAGTATGAAGAAGCAGAGGAAGGGTAAGAAAAGAAAAAAAAAAGGTCGTGACGGTGTCTGGGGACGTAATTAAAGGGAAAAAAAACTACAAAATCAAATCAAAAGGAGTGCATGAAGAAGAAGGAGGAGGAGGAGGAGGTGGAGAAGAAGAAGAAGAAGAAGAAAAGAAGAAGAAGAAGAAGAAGATCGGGGAGAAGAAGAAGAAGAAGAAGAAGAAGAAAAAGAAGAAGAAGAAGAAGAAGAAGGAGGAGGAGGAGAAGAAGAAGAAGAAGAAAATGAGGAAGAAGAAGGAGAAGAAGAAGAAGAAAAAGAAGAAGAAGAAGAGCAACAAAAGCAGCAACAAAAGCAAGAAAAGCTGAAAAGAAGACGATGATAAAAAAATAGTTGTAGTAGTCGCAGTAGTAGTAGTGGTGGTGGTGGTGGTGGTAGTAAAACAACATCAATAACAAGAACAAGAGCAGAAAAAAATCAATAAATAAAAACAGCGAATTTAACAAAAACAACAGTAGAATATAAATCAATAAACAACAGCAACAACAAGAACAACAACAACAACAACAACAAGAACTACAACTGCAAAGAAATCAACAAAAGCATTTGCAAAAGCGTTCACAACGACAACAATATTATTAAAAAACATTGAAAATACAATAACAAAAACTACGATAACAAAAACTACGATAACAAAGCAATAACAAAACAATAACAACAGCAAATACTCTAACAACGATTGCAACGGAAGTGGCCACAACAACAATGGCAGATGACGGCAAATAGCGGCCATGAAAAAACTGGATGACAATAGCAACGATAACAACAATGAGAATAACAACAGAAGGAATATGAAGCAAGGTCTCATGACAAATATGGAAGCCAAACAACAGTAACAACACTGATGGAATGGGCAACAATAATAAGAACAACAAGAGTATTAATACGTACAATTGGGATCGTCGGGACAAAAAACTGTCTCGGTAGAAAGCATGTATGAAACATTAAACAGCAGCAGCGGCAGTTTACAATAATGACGGCAGCCATAAGAAGAACAACAATAACAAGGGCGACCAGAATGAAGTCAAGGCCAGCAAGAAGAGAACCGACGAGAAAAAAAAGAGCAAACAACAACAATAGTAACAACAATATCGTTACAAATATATCAAATACAAGGACTTTAACAATAACAACAACAACAAAAAAACGCTGAATAACAAAAAAACACCAACAGCACCACAGGAAGAAGAAGGAGGAGGAGGAAGAAGAAGAGGAGAAGGAGAAAGAGAAGAAGAAGAAGAAGAAGGGGGAGGAGGAGGATAAGGAGAAGAATGAGAAGAAGAAGAAGAAGAAAAAAAAGAAGGAAGAGGAAGAGGAGGAGAAGAAGGAGAAGAAGAAGGAAGAGGAGGAGGAGAAGAAGAAGAAGAAGGAAGAGGAGGAGGAGAAGAAGAAGAAGAAGGAGAAGAAGGAGAAGAAGAAGACGGAGGAGGAGTAGGATAAGGAGAAGAATGAGAAGGAGGAGAAGAAGAAGGAGGAGGAGAATAATAAGAAGGAGAAGAAAAAGAAGAAGAAGGAGAAGGAGAAGAAGAAGAAGAAGAAGAAGAAGAAGAAAAAACAACAACAACAACAACAACAACAACAATAACAACAGCGAAGACAACAACAATAATAACACGACTACAGAAATCTCTCATATGTAACAAAACAAATAACGGTAGAAAAATAACAATAAATACAAGAGAACGAATATAAAAAATATGAATAATGATAACAATAATAAGGCAATAAAAAATAATATTACTAACAATGATAACAATAATATTTCAAAGAACATCATCAAACGGTAAATTCGATTGATTTCATTTTTTGAATTGTTTTTTTCACTTTGAAGAAAATACATTGGCATTTTTGGACATTTGCCATTCAAATTTAGTTCAGTCTTCCACTGCTTCTCTCTGTATCCCTGTCTCTGTCTGTCTGTTTGTCTGATGGTCCCTCCGTCTCTTTCTCTCTCTCTCTCTCTCTCTCTCTCTCTCTCTCTTTCTCTCTTCTCTAACCTTGTTTTCCTACTTTTCTCTTCACATTAGTTTTTGTAACTTTCACTACTGCTCACTCTTTCTGCATCTCTCTCTGATTCTATCTCGCTGTATCCTTACTAAACGCAGCACACCCCACACGCCCTATGTCATACAAATATATTTATAAAGGTATGTATATATATATATATATATATATATATATATATATATATATATACATACACACACACACACACACACACACACACATATTATATATATATATATATATATACACATATATATATATATATATATATATATATATGCAAATATATATATGCACATATATATATGCATATATATACATATATATATATATATATATATATATATATATATATATATATATATATATATATATATATATACATACACACATATATATATATATATTATATATATATGTATGCATATATATATTATATATATTACATAATTATATATATATATGTATGTATGTATATAATCATTCGTATGTTCAGAGCTCATTTTTTCTCACACTTTGCAATTCAAAATCTCCAAATCTATTTTCCACCCCTTCTCTATCTGTCTGTCTGTCTCCCTGTCTGTTTCTCTCTCTATCTCTCTCTCTCCCTCTCTCTCTCTCTCCCTCTCTATCTCTCACTCTCAATATCTTGTTTAGTGCAGTATGAGCGATGTTTGTACGTGAGTAGACAACATAGAGCGAGTGGTACGAAATATAAATCATACTTTTTAACTTTAGTGTTGTTATTGGGATTATGGCGTAGTTTTGCGTTCTTCTGGTGTAATGGTGTGTGAGGTAACGCTGCCTTTTTAAGTCTATTTCAAAATGTTTTCTCATGTTCCGCCGGTTGTTGCTGTTGTTGTTGTTGTTGTTGTCGAAGTCATTGATGTTATCCTTTTTGTTTTGGTCGATGGAGATTTGTGATTAGCGATGTGATATTGCGTTTAACAGCAATGAGCTGTGACGCAATTGGTGTCGGGTCGCTAACACATACACACACACACGCACACGCACACACACACACACACACACACATACACGCACACGCACACACGCACACACACATCATACACACACACACATAAACGCACACGCACAGACGCACACACACATCACACTTTCACACACAGTCTTTGCACTTATACACGTTATTTAGAAATATATATGTACACATGAAGGTGTATGATATTTTTTCTTACGTAATATTCAACAATGCTTTAACTTATAGGAGTTCGTAATTTTCCTATCGTTCAGACATATTGGAACAGGGCGGTGGGGCTAATTTTAAATAAGGATTTATTCCTTCTAAAAATGAAGCTAAACTACAGCACAGAATAACCAACACAGTCGCCATCTACACACATATTTTACATGCTGTAGTTACTCGGTAGCAATGTAAAATAAGTATTTCTAATTCTCTATGCGGAAATACCATCTCTGACCCCGACAAAAAGAATCTAAGATTAAATGGTATGAAAACAGAGGGGAAAACATTGCTTTCCTTGATTGGATAGAAAGATAGGATGTCACCCCCAACAACAACATCATCATCATCATCACTACAACCATGCCACCACAATTTCTAATACATATACACATGTATACATATATAAGCAAAATAGCTAGTTGTAAAATCTCAAATACAGTTGAGAGTAGTGACTATGTTAACAATATTATATATATACATATATATATATATATATATATATATATATATATATATACATATATATATATATATATATATAACACCAAGTAAGTTGGGGTTGTGGATCCAACTCACTAAGGGATAATACTGATCCAATATACTGTTGGTATAATACCTAGTTATTAATACAGAAGTGTTTTTAATTGCAATGCAATAAACCTACTTATTGTATTAAATGGGTGAATGTAAAGAAATATTTTACCATTAATTTATATTACAAATAAGAAAATGGAGAAGCACATTAGTTGACTGATTTATTTATGAAAACGACAACCATAGTGACATACATATATATACAGTATAAAATTCAATGCATATAAGATAAGAATACAA
>NC_043018.1:3259747-3277247 GCF_006345805.1 Octopus sinensis | reverse complement strand
AGAGTGATGGGTAAAGGAAAAGGGACAGCTCACGGCCATAGACTGAGGGAAAATAAAAGAAGCATAGAAAATCGAAACCAACTTTTTTCAATTAACAGTTAAAGTTGAGCCAATATCGTTGCAAATGCTGAAAGGAGTCCCACCTATTCTAGTTAGTGGTAGATGGAGCTCCTGGAAAAGATGACATAACAACAGAAATGTTAAGAGACGGTGGTGAAGCCGGTGAAAAATATTCATTCTCCGCTTCAATCTCTTTCTCAAGGAAGAGAAAGTACGTTTGCTGTGGAAAGAATCGAATAACATCATGGTTCCTAAGAAGGATGATAAAGAAGATTTAACAGACTATCTGCACTTATAGTTCTTGTTTCAGCTCTCGAAGCCGTTTACAAATTTTTTATTCACCAGTCTATCGAAACATCTCGCTGACCACCAGCCGACGGTGCAAGAAGGTTTCCTTAACAAATACAGTAGAATAGATCATGCATTCACTCCAACACACAGATAACGAGCGAAAGAACACAAGCTGTCTGCGTAGATCGCTTTTGTCGACTACAAAACGGCGTTAACTTGAACCAGTGCTGAAATTTCAGAAAATACATGTTGAATGCAATGCATCAGAGTACTCAGGGATGGGA
The DNA here is from genome assembly GCF_006345805.1 of Octopus sinensis. Classification (NCBI taxonomy): domain Eukaryota; kingdom Metazoa; phylum Mollusca; class Cephalopoda; order Octopoda; family Octopodidae; genus Octopus; species Octopus sinensis. The sequence goes on along the minus strand of NC_043018.1, from coordinate 3,276,612 downwards.
ACACGTCTGACGCAGAACTAATATCGCAAGCGGTATGAGTTCTGGTTGGGAAGGGCTTCATAGAAGGAGAAAGCATCTCTACAAATCACTTCACTGCCTCTCTAGAAATGATCAGCAGAGACATTGACTAAATGGGACTACTAACACACCACCGATTCGAACGTGGCATGGTACTGTTCGCTGAATCTCTAGATTAGCTGCAGAATATACAGACAGCGCTGGACTCAGTAGTAAGCCTTAAATTGAACTGCAGGGAAACAATACATAATACATATATACACACACATACATAAATACATACATGCATGCATACACACATACCTGCATACATACATAAATCCTTGCAAAGAGAAAGTGACCGGTTGATTCGTACATTACAAGTGCAATCTGTTAGTAGAACAGTAAAAATATGCAAGACTTTTCTCAAGTTCCAAATGTGAATTTATCTGTGTTAACTACATCCCAAAGACGGAGTTTTGTATCTTTGTTGGAAACTGACTCACTGGAAGATTTATAATGATTAAAAACTAAAAGAGACATACGAACAAAGGACAGAAAGTAAGACTCAACATATTTCGTACGGGTTACTCAGCTCCACATTACCGGAAGTTTTGTGGGCGTGTGGGACAAAGGATTCTCATCAGATGTTCCCTCGTGACCAAGCACGTTTGTCATGTGGAATTGATTCAAACTCTTTATATACATCTATCTATCTATCTATCTATCTATCTATCTATCTATCTATCTATCTATCTATCTATCTATCTATCTATCTATCTATCTATCTATCTATCTATCCATCTGCCTGTCTGTTTATGTGCTTACATATATTTGTATGTATGTATATATATATATATATGTGTGTGTGTGTGTGTGTGCGTGCGTGTATGTGTATGTGTGTGTCTCTATGTGTGAACATGTGTACACGGCGGGCTCTCAGTTTTCCTTATCGATTTATTTCACAATCTATTGGACAGTCCGAAGCTGTACTACGATTGCGCTTGCCCAAGGAACCAGGGGTGACGCCTGGAATCGAAATCGCGTCGTTGTTACGTGTAATTCCTTATGACCCCCACCATGAATGAGTGTAAGAAAGTACATATAATATATGTAGATACCTTTAGCAATAAAAGTACCACTACACAAATATATAATATGTAAATAGAATTTCTATGCCATCTAAATCTTTCTGTTTTCCTTTTTATCTCCTTAATAAAAGATCTGACATTTTTTTATACACGGGGATAATACAATAGGAACTTTTGACAGTTTCAAAAGAATGGAAGAATGGCTTTTTCGGTCTCCACTGTAAGTTAAAGAAATAGAATATAAGAATATAAGAATATCTGAGCTGTAAGCGCAATGAGATTTGTGTAAATTTACCAGTGGGATGTAATCATACAGAACTGTTCTGCATTAAAGAACATTATCGGTAGGTTTTTATCTCGTTTTTTCTATCGTCCACGGCTATCGTTCTGTAAGTAATGCATACAATCATACGCATATATACAAATGCATACACACACACACACATCTATATGTATACACACATTCATATACATATACATACATATACACATAAAAATACACGCACATACACATACACACATATATACACAAAGTGTATGCATATATGTATATGTATGTGTGCATGCGTTTGTGGTTGAGCGTATGTATGTCCATATATATGTATACATGAATATATACATACACATGCACATATATCCATATATATATATATACTTGTATATATATGTGCACACACACACACACACACACATATATATATATATACATATATACACAAATATATATACACACATATATATACACATATATATCTATACACATATATATATATACACATATGCACACACTGGTATACACATGGACACACACACACACACAGTAGAACTCTCACACAAGTATACAAATGCACATACTGACAGAGCGAAAGAGAGACGCCATACACAATTTCTTTCCATATATGTCTGTGAGTGTATATGTGTGCTTGCGTATTCGCGTGCTTATTTTGTATGAATATACGATTCATGATATATATGTATATATATGTGTGTGTGTGTGTGTGTATATGCATATATATTATATGTATATATACATACATGATATACGCATATATATATATATATATATATATATATATATATGTATATATATATATATACATGCGTTTTTAGTGTGTCTATGTGAATCTACATGCGTGTGTATGCATGTGTATGTAGACTTCTCATCCAAAATATCAAAACTCGGCAAGAATCGTCAGACAGTTGATAATGATAGCATATCGAATGGAAAATGGCGAACAGAGGATAAAGTCAGTGAACGTTGAATAATACACAACTGAAATGGATTCACCAGACAGTGTCTTGGTAATAATTAATTCATAGCAAAGCTGAGAGCAAAGACATCCTGGGCTTTTGTCTTCCATTTTGTTTTGGTATTGTTTTGTATTTGATTTTGTTTCTTTCTTGTACTTTTTTAATTATTTTTTTGATAAAGCATTATTCTGGCAGACAATTAGAGCGTCGGTAAAAAAAACCAACAAACAAAACATATAACTACCCTTTGTGGAATTTGTTTTGTTTTTTCTTGCTCTCTACGTTCTGAGTTCAAATCCGACTAAGTGCAATGTTGTTTTTCACACGTCCTGGGTCGGTGAAAATGAATTATGAATAATGTACTGGGAAAATGCTATCAACCGACTTACCCCTTTTAAAATTACTAGCCTTGTGCTTATATTAAAATGGTTTATTAGAAACTAGGGAATAGGCAGAGCCATACATTGTTGGCCAAATGATTTACGTTGCATGTCCCGGCTCTTTATATTCAGAGTTCAAAGTTTTCTAAGGTCATCTCTGCCTTTCACCCTCCTGGGCCGATAAGTTGAAAGAAGGTACTGGTCGGTGCCTGGACTAATCACTTCTCAAAATGACTTGGCTTGTACCTACCTCTGTCTGTAATTATTATTATTATTGTTGTTGTTGGTGGTGTTTTGTTCTTTGGAGGGAAACAAATTGTTTTACTGTTGATGTTATTGTTCTCGCATGAGCAGCTGACTCGTTCGAGCGGAACGTCTAAGAAATTCTCCGACAATCGTTCGTCCGTAACTTTACGTTCTGAATTCAAATGTCACTGGAGTGAACTTCGATTTTTAACCCTGCAAAGTCGATGAAATATATTAACAGTCTTGTGCCGGATTCAATGGAATTCCCTAGCCTCTACCCATCAAATTTGCTGGGCTTGTACCCACATCAGAAACCATTACAGTAACCCCCCACCATATCACGGTTCATCTAACGCAGTTTATTATTTAAGCTTCCTTCGATTCCCCCGTGGGGCTGTTTTGCATTTATAATAATTATATAATACCAACTATAAAAAAAATAATAATAGGCGCGGGAGTGGCTGTGTGGTAAGTAGCTTGCTAACCAACCGCCGACCAAAGACTTGTGAGTGGATCTGGTAGACGGAAACTGAAAGAAGCCTGTCGTATATATGTATATATATATATATATATATATATATATATATATATATATGTATGTGTGTGTGTATATGTTTGTGTGCCTGTGTTTGTCCCTCTAGCATTGCTTGACAACCGATACTGGTGTGCTTATGTCCCCGTCACTTAGCGGTTCGGCAAAAAAGACCGATAGAATAAGTACTGGGCTTACAAAGAATAAGTCCCGGTGTCGATTTACTCGACTAAAGGCGGTGCTCCAGCATGGCCGCAGTCAAATGACTGAAACAAGTAAAAGAGAAAAAAGAGTAAAGAGTAATAAATACATACAGCTCAGTACTGTTTCTACTTCGCGGATTTTCACCAATCGCGGGGTTGGCGTTTCGAACGTAACATCCGCGATAGTCGAGGGATTACTGTACTTCTGTTGTAAAACGCTAACTTTCTTCGCGGTGCCTGTATTTATCGATGCATTTCATATGGAATGAAAGTAAGAATTCTCATTAACAACAAAACATTGCTTCTTGATGAAATCATACGACGATCTTCATAAGATCATACGCATAGAAATAAATATACAGAAATTCATGTATAGTAACACTTGAATTTCTCTGTGTGTGTGTGTGTGTGTGTGTGTGTGTGTGTGACTTTGTAGAACGTACACGATAAGTAGGACTCGATACATTAGTATATGTTTATTTTATTATATTTAATCGGCTGAAGTTTCAAAGTCAAATGTACCAAAAGTTGGAATTACCATTCCTAACAATAAATTGATTCACTGTATTATATATTTATCTCCGAATGGTTATGGATTAAATTTCGCCGATGCAGACTTGCACTCACCTGTACACACACACGCACACATACATACACACACGTACACGTACAACACTCACACAGATATATACACAACACATATACATACACACACATACAAGCACACACAACTCACATACACACAACATACATATACACACATGTGTGAAAGTATATATGAATATACATGTATATGTATATTATATATATGTGTGTGTATGTATATATGTATATATATATATTATATATGTACATATATGCGCACATATATACAATTATGATATGTGAATATATATATATGTACATATATGTGTGTGCGTATATTTATGAATGTATGTAAGCATGTATGTATGTATGTACGTATGTATGTATATAAGCAACATTTATCTATAGGTGTATGTATATATATATATATATATATATATATATATATATATATATATATATATATATATAAATATGTATATATATATTATATGTACATATATGCGCTCATATATAAACATTTATGAATGAATGTAAGTATGTATGCATGTATGTACGCATATATGTATGTATTTATGTATGCATGTATGTATGTATGTATGTATGCATGCATGAATGCATATACTAACCTGATAAACATATTATTCGGTTGTATTAAATTCTCAGCCAGTGAAACGAACTGTCCGCTAATTGGCAGTAGTAGCTACCAGTAACCATTATTTATTGTGTCTACTGAAAGGATTACAGGAGGACAACATTTAAGCTACTGCCTCGGTCATGTGAAGCCAAATATTCCACTTCATTAGGTTTTGTTGGATATACTGAGTAATATTAGTAATAATAGTCGTTTCTAAAACAAGCACATTTCCAGAAAATTGAGGCCACAATGGATCACCCTATACATCAATTCTAGTAAGTGTTATCATTTAGTTGTCTGAGTTATTGATCTCCGGCCATGTTTTCGCACCAACAAAACGATGCTGATAGCTATTTTGCAAACTGGTACTTATTCTATTGGCCTGTTTTACCAAATCTGCGAGTTATGGGGACATCAGCAAATGAATACTCGTTATCCAGTGCTTGAAGGGACAAACACAAGCACTCACCCATACATATACATAATCACACACACCTATACACACATGTATACATATACAATGTGCTTCTGCACATTTTCCGTCTGCATATATTACTGACGAGGCATTATTCGACTCAGGGCTGTAGTAGGAAGTGCCGAGCAGTGGGATGGCACAGAGCATAAGAAGTCGAAAAGATCTTATTCTCATCAATTTAGCAACGCAAATTATTGCTGCCGTGTCTGGTTGGGTGAGATTGTTGTATGGATAAGAGAAAGAGAAAGGAATGAATACGGACAGGGGAATGTGCTAAAGTGTCGGGGTAAATGAATCGGAGCATTTCTGAGTGATGTGACAACCGCTCTGTACCACTGGAGAGACACCGATACTGTCGTGACTTGCTGGCATCGTATTACTTCCAGCTGACAGACGCTGAGGGGAATGACCCTCAGTGCAAGCCATGTGTGTAATAGTGTATTATTCTCGCTGATTGCAATAGCTGTCGTAACGCACTTCGTAATATCTGGCCAGGTGTTGGTGTGCTTGGCCTATGTCCTCATCAAGCCGAGTGAGCACTTAATGATGATGGTGTTGTAAAGATGAATTTAATGTCTTGTGCTCATCATAAAAATATAGTGGATTTGCTTCGCTAATTACCGTCGGGTTGTAGCAATCTAGAGCTTTCATTGCTAGCAGCTCTTAAAACCGTTGTTTTCGCTCCGTTTTCTTCTCCAGTTCGATACTCAAGCTGCTGCATATTTGTGTGTGTGTGTGTGTATTGGAGTGTGCATCTACATATGTGTATTAGTGTATTTGTGTGCTACTATGTGTGTGTATGTGTGTGTGTGTGTGAGTGTATGTGTACAGGTGTGTTTGTATTACGAACGAAATGCAGTAATTGGTCAAAGGAAAAAAGACAAACGTGTATCAGTGCAGGACAATGAAATGTGTAAGAAGGAAGTGGAGAGGAAGAGAATGGGAGGGAAAGCGTTTGATAGAGAGAGAGAGAGAGAGAGAGAGAGAGAGATCCTACAAGAGTGAAAGAGAGGGTTTATGTAAATGTGTCTGTTGTGTGCGAACGTGTCTACGTGTGTGTGTGTGTGTGTGTGTGTGTGTGTGTGTGTGTGTGTGTGTGTGTGTGTGTGTGTGTGTGTGTGTGTGTGTGTGTGTGTGTGTGTGTGCGTGCGTGTGTGTGTGTGCGGTATGGTGTATGTGCATCAAGTGGTTGAAGCGTAGAAGGATATCACGTAAAGAGCAGCACAAACTTGTATTCAAAAGAAATATTGTAATTGGAGAAAAGGAAGAGAGAGAGAGAGAGAGAGAGAGAGTGACGGGAAAATAGAGGAAAATGGGAATGGCACAAGCAACACACACACACACACACACACACACACACATACACACACGCACATATATATATGTATGAGAAAGAAAGAGGGATGGGGCAAAAGAGACGAAGTGTAATTGCAAAAGAGTGCAAGGAGAAAGAAAGCGTGAGGCTGTTCAAAAGGGAGATGGGGTGAGGTGAAACGGAGACGGAGGAGGACAAAGTGAAGATGTATTTGATTAGAAAGAATTGACTTCAAAGCGAAACTTTTATGCTTCCATATGACAATCAGCACTGTACAAACAAGCAAGCACACACACACACGCACACACGCACACACACACACACTGAAATACACACACACACACACACAGAGCAACATAATATAAAACACACACACACGCACAAGTATAAACACACAAGCATACACGAGAACACACACGCACGCACTACACCGACACAGTGATGCCCCAAAACATACAAATTCTTCACAAGCCCTTATATCACGAATAATATAATAATAATACACAATCGCACATATAGAGACATATCAGTATGTACCTGTATATGTACACGTGCATATATACATACATACATACATACATACATACATACATACATACATACATACATACATACATACAGTGAAGACCTCAATAATATGTAAGCACAACAAACCTGATATAAGGATTTGGGATAGAGAAGAGAAACTGTGCACAGCTGTGGAAATTTGCTACTCAGCAGATGTTAAAACATTAAGCTGAATATCAGTGAAAAAGAAAACACCTATGCTGAACTATTGAGAAATCTGCAGTTATTCTATCCAGAATACAAGTTTAGGTTTATACCTGTAATTATTGGGGTCCTGGGATATGTAACAAACCACCTAAATATCAACCTTGAGAAATTAAGTTTCTCAAGACTAGAAAGGAAAAAGCTGATTCGAAGACTACAGCTCGAATCCATCACTGGAACTGTAAAAATCTGTAAAACTTTCCAGAAGTTTATCATTTAAATATATATGAGCATGTCTAGATATGCAACTATATGCATGAGAATACATACATAAAACATACAAATCTGCACATACATACATACATACATACATACATACATACATACATACATACAAACATACATACATACATACATACATACATACATACATACATACATACATACAAACAAAAATACCCTGATACTAATGCTGAAATGCCAATGAAGGAGTCTTGGATCTAGGTTAGAAAGTGGTTCTTTCTCTATTGTCAAGAAATCTGAAATGAACTGAATAATTACATACATGCAAACTTATATATGTGTGTGTGTATATGTCTGTGTGTATATGTGTGTGTATGAAAGTATACACGATTTTCCCAAATATATTGCACTTCATGTTTAACACCCTAGTGAATCTATAAAGTGTTACTCGGCCACAAAATAATGAGTTCACTGCATCTCATAGCAGAAACAGCTGTAAGCTGATGAAGTTCATAAGATAATCATTTATTACATTGTCATCTCATTTTCTTATACATATATATATAAATATATATATATACTAGCAGTATAACCCAGCCTTGCTCGGGATTAAGTTACGATTATTAAGCTAATCAAGTTATTTATTTCAAACCAAACTAAGTAATATCGTCTCTCAACAAAACACTTTTTTACTCGGCGTAAAAGAAAAACAAAACTCTTTCGCACACGAAGTAATGTGTGAGAGAGAGAGGAGGAGGAGAAAGATGAACGATTTGAAAAATAATAAATGATTTAAAATAAGTATATTGTAATTGTTGTGTTAGAAAGTATATATACTATGATTATAAAATATAGTGTCTTTCAAAATCATCCTGAATTTGAACACTATATATCGAGTTTAAGAAAAAAAAACATTTTACATTTTATATTTTATGAACGTCGTCACTTATTCTCTCTCTCCCTCTCTCACTGTGTCTTTCGTTCTTCCACTTTTCTTTATCCTTTTTTGTTAGACGCCGTCAAAAATCTATGGCTGATATTTTTTATGGCTAAAAGCTATGGCTGAAAATAGGTTTTTACGCTATCCTCGGGTGCCTCGGGAAAAATAAGTTGACAAAAAATATACAAGGCGAGCTGCTGGAACCTTTAGCACCCCAGATAAAATCATCCGTAGCTCTATTTCTTTTAGGTGTAGGTATGGCTGAGTGGTAAGAAGCTAGCTTCCCTACCACATGGTCCCTGGTTCAGTCTCACTGCATACCACTTTGGGCAAGTCTCTTCTACTATAGCGCGGGCCGACCAAAACTTGTGAGTCGGTTTGGTAGACGGAAACTGAAAGTAGCCCGTCATATATGTGTGTGTGTGCGTGTCTGTGTTTGTGCCCCCCCTATCACATGACAAGCGTAACTTAGCGGTTCGGCCCAAAAATTACCGATAGAATAAGTACTAGGCCTACAAGGAAAAAGTCATGTGGTCGATTTGTATAACTAAAGGCGGTGCTGCAGCATGGCCGCACTCAAATGACTGAAATAAGTACAAGAGTAAATGAATATATATATATAATTTTTTTGGTAATGAGATAAAAACCAAGGGTGTGTAGATTTTAGAACATACATAGATAGAATGTCTTACAGCTGTTTCTGCTATAAGATACAGTGGACTCATAGTTTAGTGGACGAGTAACATCTTATAGCCCATCGTATATATATATGCATGTATATATATATAAATGTATGTATGTATGTATGTATGTATATAATTATGTGTGAGTGTGTCTGTGTTTCCTCACCCCATCGCTTGACAACCGATGCTGGTGTATTTACGCCCCAAACCGTAACACACACACACACCACACACACACACACACACGCACATGTATATATATATATAATATATATATATATATATATATATATAGAGAGAGAGAGAGAGAGAGAGAGAGCTATAATTTATAGAATAACAAAGGACGGAGACAGGTGTATGAATATATACATACATATATACAATATACACACCCACACTAATTATTTTTTATGAAATTCTTCTCTGACAGAATTTTATCATTGTTGATCTTACGGAAAGGCTTGCGTATATTTACTGTTTATATCTTCCGAATGTGCATTTTCGACGGTCTGTTACTTTACGAGAAATATCTAGTTTTTTTTTTCAAATGGTAACTTAGATATTTACTAGTTTAACCAAGGGCTGCAATGATTATTGATATAAACACGAATTCAAAACGAGAGCAAACGTGTTGCAAGCTTCTAAATTGTTGTCCATATACATTCTGCTTCTTCGTGATCCTGGAAATGATAATCTCATCTGTAAGGCCTTAAAAAACATTAGTATGGCAACGATGCTTAATTCTGACATTGTTCCCCTAAATTACTATACCATTCCTGTTGTATCTGCACTTGGTAGTAGTTTTGACGTGAATGTTCCACATATATTCCTTATTCACTGACATGTATGGATTCCTTGTCTGAATTGTTTCTCCTTCCCAAGGGCGCGCTTTGCTACCGATGGCATTGTATATTGTTTTAACCACAGCACCATGTCAGAGTATTAAATAGAAACCAGATGACGTTTTTGGGCAACAGATGTATGTTTTATGTCTTCCACAGAAGAATGACATAATCGACATTTGCGTTTGCATCTTGGGAGTTTAATGGCTTCACTCCACCCTTTGCTCATGAAATATTTCATTGATATTTCCTGCTCTTGGATAACAATGGCGTAACCTTCGGCGATGTGACGTGTTTTAACACTTACGAGTTAAGGAGCGGTTAGACTTGTTGTTAATATTATCATCTACCTTAACGCGGCGAGATGATAAAATCATTAGCATGCCCGGGAAAAATGTTTGGCGGCATTTTGTCCGTCTTTGCGATCTGAGTTCAAATTCCGCCGAGGTCGACTTTGCCTTTTGTCCTTTCAGAGTCGATGAAATAAGTACCAGTTAAACACTGGGATCAATGTAATCGAATAGTCCACTCCACTCGAAATATCAGTCATTGTGCCTGTAGTAGAAACAATATTTCGTCTTTAAAGCGGTGATCTGGCAGAATCGTTATCACGTTGAGGAAAATGCTTAGGGGAATTTCGTCCGTCTTCACGTTCTGAGTTCAAATTCCTCCGAGGTCAACTTTGTCTTTCAATCTTTCGGTATCGATAAAATAAGTAACAGTTGGGCGCTGAGGTCGATATAATTGACGTCTCCTTCCTTGGAGACTTCTGACCGCGTACCAAAATTTCGACGTAGTGTTATTAATGTCTTTACGGCGGCGAGCTGACCAAACCATTAGCACGCCAGTCAAAATGCTTAGAAGCATGTTGTCCGTCTTAAAATCCTGAGATGAAATGACGCTGGTGTCGGCTTTGCCTTTCATCGTTTCGAGGGGGATAAAATATCAATCAGTTAAGCACATGGATTGATATCATCGATTTATCGCTTCCCACCAATTTGAAAACTTGAAACCAATATTACCATCTCCCTCGAGGCGGTGAGATAGTAGAATCGTTTGCCTACTTGCCACAATTCTCAGCGGCATTTCGTCCGTCTTTACGTTCTGAGTTCAAATTCTGCCGTGATGTTGTGTGAGAGCACGGTGCCCCGCTGGCGAGAATGGACTGGGCCACTACATATAAATAGTAGCGGTCTAACTAAGTAAGGGAATTTGAGCTATTTCCTTTTATTTATTTATTTTTTTTGCAGTGGAAGGGTTGAAAGAACGGCTGTTAAATATCGCCACGAGCTTGTTAATGAAGGTGTGAAGAATTTGGAAGCGGAGAGGAAAAAATAAAATCTGAAGTAAGTGTATGCAGCTAATGTTTTAGAATTAATTCCAATTGAATTTGTTTAGAAAAAGATTGCATTTCTGCCGTGTCGCAGACAAGAGACACATTCCCTCTTCCTGGAAGAGGGAGGTAGAATTTCAAGGTTAAACATTTTTTGAGTGAAACATGAACAGCTTGTCAAGCGACGAGTAAACGCTAATGGCGAGTTGTCTGGAAGAAAACGGCGCAGAATGCAGACGACAAGAGAAAGAAAGGCAGAAGAAAGCAGACCAGAGCGGAAAAGAAGAAAACGCGGAGTAAAACGTAAACTTTGCGTCGGCTGCTACCGTGGCAAAAGAAATCGTCTGCTTTGAACCGGGCAGCTATAAGAATAGATTACGTAGAGAGTGTAACGGGGAGAAAGTTTCACCTCCCGGTGACATTATACAGAATGCAGCAAGGAAAACTGTGACTTACAAAACAGTGTCAAACAAAACAAAAAGAATAGAGCAGGTGACTGAAGAAGCAGTGGAGAAATGTTTTCGCCCCATTTAGATGGATGTTATTTACATAACCATGGGAAAGCGATACGGTGGAGGTGCGTTTCCGTGCCGAAGAAAAAGCCAGGCAACATTCAACGAACTAGTTGAAAACAGCCGAGGTGGCTCATACTTTGATAGACAAACTTCCAAGTTAAGGGTGGAGGGAATACAACCGGAAATTGATGTTTCCTGGCTTATTGATGCAATATTAATTGGCTTGGAGGATAAAATACCTATCTTTCAAGCTTGCATGTACCAAAAACAAAACTGGGTAGAACAGTTGATAATTCAGGTCGCCCTAGAGGATTTAGAAAATATTATTGATATAATTTCGGTGGAGGAGACGAAGTTGAGAGCAAACGTGGAAGGAAGGAAGCCCAGGTGTTATAAATGTGGCCAAAAGTGCACATGAGGGCTGAATGCAAACACAGCTGCAGGATACACAAACCGCAACCCTCCCACCACACACGGCCATAACGGTTATTAATAACTCGCTTAATTTAGGGTGTATAAAAATGTGCGTGGCCTGAAATCGGATTGGAAGTAAGTTGTCTCCTAAACCATCTCAGGTCACATCAGACTGAGGGCACTGCAGGACTTTGCACTACTCCTTAACGACTACGAGAAAGTCATTTCTCCATGTCAACCGAGATCTGCGAGGGGAGTCGTAGTTCTACTTACGAAGGCGCTCAAACTAGAAACTAGAACAACCTTTATCGATCCGGAAGGCGGGCTGGTCGTCCTAGATGTGACACTCAGTTGTGGTAAGACCTTCAGGTTGGTGGTGGTCTATGACCCGGTGGAAACTGGGCAGCCTGACTTCTTCAAAAACCTGGGAAACCTTCTGAGTACGTCACACACGTTAGTGGTCTTAGGCGACTCAAAATACAATCTGCGATGCACGCGTAGATTATGCTGGTTCAAATCGTTTCAGGAAGGTAAGCTCTTGCCTGAAAGATTTGCTCAGACGTTTCCAGCTGGCAGATCGATACAATGTTCTACAGAAAAGCCCCGGATGTTCTACAGTGGACATGGTCAAGAAAAGATGGTCCATCTAAATCTTACCTAGACAGAAGATTAATTAGGATTGAGGATAAGAATATAGCTAGTTGTCAGCAATTAACCATTGTCAGCTACAGTGATCACAAACTGGTGACCTGTAAGCTGGACGTAGATAGCATGAGTAGACAGGGATGCGACTACTGGAAGCTAAACGAGTCGCTATTGTCCTGTGAAGCCTACAGTAGTCGGATTGGACAGATAGTGATTAGGGGATTGACAGGGTCGATTATTAACAGCAAATGGTGGTATGCTCTCAAAAGAGCCATAAAATAAACTCGATTAAATTTAGTAGAGAGTTAGCTAAGAATAGAAATAGTGTAGAAAGGGCCTTAGCTAATGCATTAGAGGAGACAATGAGATCTGGCTATGCTTCTCGAGTGTTGACCGTCAGAACAGCGCTCAGCCATCACCTCAAGGTTAAGTACAAGGTTTGCAGATTAAGAGCGAAGATACGTGCAATGGGTCATGGGTGGGTATCAACTCCGCGGGATGGGCACGTGGGTCTCAGCGTGGCAATAATGCCACATTGTATCTGACGAACCAACAGGGACAAACGGTAACTCAACGCGAGGAGATGTGTACGGCCTTACAAGACCATTTCACCGGACTGTATTCCCGCGGCTGTGAGCCAGGGAGTGGTGGTACTGATAAGAAAGGACCCAAATAATGAGGACGTAATTGACAACTTTAGGCCCATCACTCTGCTTAACACTCTACTTAGCAAAAAGTTTGGCGAAAGTCATGGATGGTATCGTCGGGGAGGTGGAAATCTGCGCCATCCCCGGCAGGAACATATACGATACTCTCCACCTTATACGCTATACATTAGAAAGGGTAAAGAGGTTTCCTGGCAAACCTCTATTGGTCTATTTACCCCAATCCAAAGCTTTTGATAGGGTAGACCATCGGTAAATGTGTTTATCGCATCTGTCATTACTTACCGCCTAACAGTCGTGCCGTCCCCCGATTCGTGGCTAAGCAAGATGGAACACAGGCGCTTCGACTTCTGGGGAGGGGGGGCAGGCGGCCTCTTGTAAGGCACTATATCAGCTGCCAACAACCGCTAAACGGTAGGTTAGGGATGCGGTGGTTAAAGATGCGCAGGCATGCGATGATGTTGAGGCATCTCTGGCTGTACCTGGACAGTGAGTGGGTGTGGTCTCCGTTCATGGCGAGATATTTCCTCATTTGGTGAACCGGAATTCTGGTTCAGGAGTACACCACGGCTGGGGGCTTGGCACGCAGAGTATCGACAGGCGCTTGAGCCGGCATTTCTCCCGAACGAGCAATGCCGATGGAGGGGTATTACCTCGGCGTACTATAGGGGGCTGGTAGAGGACAAGTGTGATGATGGCCCGGGGGAGACTCTGGGTTTCGATGAAAGTCAGCTTGCCAACCTGCATCGAAGGACGTTCGGCCCGGGACCTAAAGACAAAGGTCCCTGGCTTGGCTGTGCTTCCGAAGTGCCTTGCCAGTTTCAGATAAACTCGCGATGCACGGTGTTACGGTTTCGCCTGCGTGCCCACATTGCGGGCAGAGCAACGAAACTGTTCTGCATGCAATCATAAAGTGTCCGAGTCTCTCGGACATGTGGGTTTCTACCGAACGGATACTGACACAGATTATTAAAATCGTTCCGCCGTCTCCTCTAATAGGAGAAGAGAAATTCTGCTTTCTAGCCGTAATAGCTATTGAGAAAGAGTTGATGTGGAAGACGCGTGGAAGTGGTATCGCTTCAGGCAATTTCATCTCCGGGCATGCTTTGGTTAACCTCTTTTGATATCACCTAAGAGGGAAAGTATGTCTGGAGAAGAAATGCCTGACGTACGGAAGAAGATGGAAGGAAGTAGTTCAAATGTTGGGTAAGTGCCCAGTTAAACGGAGTAAAAAACAAGGACAAAGTAACCGGTTCAACGCTGGAATGTGGTTAGTGGGGTCAAACCCATTCCGCGTCCATTCATTTTTTCATGTTCATCCGAAATTATAATGTATTTATTCATATATGTAATATCATTCGATAAGTACCCGACCCCATGTGTTGTCCACCCATCTTTTTTAACCCTTGTGCTAGTTCCACAGTTCGTGTTTTGGTAGTTTAAAGTTTACAGTTGGAGTTGGATTGCTGGTTCTTAAAACATTGTCGTTACGTTCCGTGTGGTTACTGCCGTTTGTTTCGCTTGTATTGTTACTACTCTGTTGCAGTGTATTTGTTTATCCATAAGGATATAACACAAGGTAGACATTGCCTTTCATCCTTTCGGGGTTGATAAAATAAGTACCTGTAGGTAACGGGGGTCTATGTAATCGACTTCACTCGCCTCTCAAAATTGCTGGCCTTATGGCAAATTTTGAGGCCAATATTATAATCGTCTTTAATTTTTCGGTAACACGCCCATGCATAACCATTTCGTAGCAAGCAGTGTGTTTTTCTTCCACCTCTTTGCTAAGTAAGACTAGTCCAGCTCTTCTAGATATACCCAGGTGGTTATCGGGAAAGGAGAACTCCGTAAGGATTTTGCTACCGGTCCACAGGATTTTTATTTACTTCTTTCCTTTGCGCTTGGTTGATATATTTTCTGCTGTTGCTCAGTAGATGCTATCTGAACGATATAATACAACAGTCAAGCGCTGTTTGCACTGATCCTTAGCCGCATTCCCCCCTTTTGTTTTCTTGCGATAGATTCTGTCAATATTTCTGTTTTTATAAAAGCTTGCAGTTGATGTCAAGATTCTTAAGATCTTAATGTCCCGTTTCATCTATTAGCCAGTTAATTATCCCAAATTTTGGTGTTAGTACTGGTGCTACATATGAATGGTAGGGTAATGTCACCTTGTAAGAAGGAAGTTCTGACTAAAATTACTTTTTTTCTTATCCTTAATAATATTCAGGACGGCGTGTTGGCAGAATCGATAGCAGGTCGGGCCAAAATACTCAGCGACATTTCTTTCGTCTTTACGTTCTGAGTTCAAGTTCCGTCGAGGTCCACTTTGCCTTTCAACTTTTCGGGGTTGATGAAATAAGTACCAGTGGAAACCTGGGGGCAATATAATCGACACCCCACCCAAATTTCAAGCCCTGTTCCTATAGTAGTAAGCACTATTATTATTATTACTAATATCATTATTATTATTATTATTATTATTATTATTATTGTTGTTGTATGCTAGCATTATCTGATTCTGATCTGAGACTAGGCACTAAAATATGTACAACAATGTACGGTTCAGTTTTTATATGAGTTTACGAGGAAGTTTTTACGTGGTTTCGTAACTGCGAAAAATAACAACGAAATTCTGTCAAATAACATAATATTCTAATTAAACCGGGGAGAATCATTGGCCGATGTAGTCGTTGGTGTACAGAAGGAATATGAAAAAACGTTTCGTTACAGGTTTGATCAGTCAAGCTTACAGCGAGCAAAACACAAACATTTACAACAACAGCAACATTCTCGTCACCATTACCACCACCAGGAATGTTACCACCATCACCGCCGCCTCCTCCTCTTCCACCACCACCACCACAACCACCTGCACCACCATCATCACCACTACTACCTCCTCCTCCACCTCCTCCACCACCACGGTCACCACCACAGCAGCCGCCACCACGACCGACGGCGTCGCAACCACCATCGCCGCCGCCTCCTCCTCCTCCTCTTCAATCTCCTCCACCACCACTACCACCACCACCACCACAGCAGCCGCCACCACGACCGACGGCGTCGCAACCACCACCGCCGCCACCGTAACCATAGAACATAGAACAGCCATCACCGCCACACCCGCCACCGCCACCACCGATGTCACCGCAGGCG
>NC_043018.1:3239747-3249747 GCF_006345805.1 Octopus sinensis | reverse complement strand
TATATAAATATATGTCCAGTATAGGCAATCGAAGCAGTATTTAAAATAGACATCCATGCATCGTACTTAAATATGCACGCTGTCGATATGCCATTAACTGCAGTATGTTTTCTTTGATATCATCTTTTATGGAATGGCTATGCTAAAACAGAATAAACTCGAAAGAGAATACCAAATTCGTCTCAGAACCAAATATATTCCTGTCCTCTGTGGACTATTCAACAGAGTTTGCTTGACGCCAGTTACATGTTTGGACGAGAATTTGATTTGTCGTCTCACGTATATTAAAAATGTGAACAAAACATTCGTTGGCATTGTGATTTAAAGCATTCGATTAGCGCAAATGAGACACTGTTTAATTAAAATAACTATCGTATGTATTATTGTCCCTCTTTCTAATATTTATTATATATTTAACACAGCATGTTTATGAGAGATGTTATTCCATGACAAATATTGTACTAACTGGCCTATCAATTGTCTGTATACTTTATATATGTGGGGTGACAATTAATCATTGATATATATAAATACAAACTTGTTTCCACTTCAAATGTGTTGTTTGAGGCATATTTGAACCCGTTAGAAAGGTATTTAGTGTGTTTTATCACGGAGAAAATTTCTTGATGTTAACACGTGGGTGTAAATACTTTGAGTCAGCTCACAGCTATATCTGGCCTGACTGGGACGCATGCATTTCGGAGAGGCTATCGCCTCATCAGCCATAGAAACCGACAAGACAGCGCTGCGAGCTGACACGAATGGCAGTATCTCTCTTATGAAATTCTCATCATCATTCAATGTCTGTTTGCGCTGTTCGGTGGCTCACCGTCAATAAAATACGGCGTGACAGCGCTAAGCGGAGATGTCTATAAATGTAGAATTTTTTTTTTAGCAATAGTCGTTCGTTAGGGTACGAACAGTTTAAGGAAAGTGTGAATGAGATATTTGTTTAAAGATGTACTTGAGCGGTAAAATGAAAGTTGTAAAATGTTGTTGCTTTCAGGAGAATGAAAAAGGAGATTTAGGGAAGCGTGAACGCCGGCAAAGAACACTGCTTAGAAAATATGTGTAGGGGAAAATGGGATTTCAGGCATCCATTCGAGATACTGAAGTAGATAGCTGTTGCGTAGTAAAACTAGGTATTCGTTTATATGCGTAGGCGTCATTCTGTGCTAAGAGGTTTGCTTCCAAACTACGTTGTTCCGGGTTCATTCCCACCGCGTGGTACCAGGGCAAGTGTCATCAACTATGGCTTCGCGCCGACCAAAGCTTTGTAAGTGGACCTGGATGAAGGAAACTGAAAGAAGCCCATCGTGTGTATGTATATATATATATATATGTATATATACTTATGTATGTATATGCATATATATTCCTTTCTGTAGAAGAGCGTAGGCTCGAAACGTAAAAGACTTTTTCAATTCCTGAGCGTTATACTAATACATCTGTTTGTTTTCTACACCACCTCTCTTCGTCTTTTGTTTTTTTTCATGAATTCTCCCCCTCTCTGTCTCTCTCTCTCTCTCTATATATATATATATACATATAATGTGTATGCTTTTGTGTCCTTGTTTGTCCCCTACCACCACTTGAAGACCGGTGTGTGTTTACACGCCTGTAACTTTGTGATTCGGCAAAAGAGACCAATAAATAATTATTCGATGTGGTGTCTAATCAGTGAAACAAATAAAAAATAAAAGATAAAAAGATAGAAACTTCTAGCTTCTTTTTAAGGCAAGTAATGTAAAACATTCTATAGTTACTCAATGAATACCTGAACAGTACTTTACTAAATACAGTCAAGTTTTCGCTTCGCTGATGAGGTCATATTAAAAACCAGACCGCATCTGTGGTCGTTTCTTTTATTGGCTGCCAAACTAACGAAAATGAATATTAGTCACTGACTTCAGTCTAAACTGCAACTCTGTTTTAGTAGTCAAAATTTGTCCTAAATACCTTGCCTGATAGCTATTTCATTGTTCTGGCCTAGTACGATTCGGAAATCTACATTGGCGAATCTATATAAGATGAGAACTCAAAAGGCAAATGGCCATCAGTAAATGATGGAAATATTTCTTCAATGCTCAAGGTGGTGTGCTGACAGAATCGTTAGCTCTCCGACTGAATCTGGAAATATGTGGTTGGGAAGCTGGCTTCTTACCACACAGACAGATTACCTGGAGTTCTTCACTAATTAATATTGTTAGACCGGTGTGCCAACAAAGAACTTATGAAGTATTTTACCTGGATTGATAACCCTTCCCTATTTGTTATATATATATATATATATATATATATATATATATATATATATATGTATATAATGGTGAGGGATTATCGTTCCAGGCAATTTTACTTAGATTAGTGAAAAGCTCCAGATAAACTTTTGGTACTGTACCAGGTTATGGTTCATCAGAATTCACAGTTCTATACATATTTGATATGTTTCATCGATTATTTCTTTTCATCTTTTCAGTCATTAGACGGCGACCATGCTGGTGCAACTCTTTGAAGAATTTTAGTCAAAGATACCGCTTCTAATACTTATTTTCTTTTAACATGGTATGTATTTTATAGGTCTATTTTGCCGAACAGCAAAATTGTTAGAATGTAGACACTCGAACACCGGTTGTCAAGAGGTGGACGGGCTTCTATTAGTTTCTGTCTACCAACTCCATTGACAAAGCGTTACTCGGTCCGAGGTTATAGTAACAGACACTTGAGCAAGGTGCCACGCTGTGGGAATGAAGAGGGATCCATGTGGTTGGGAAACGAACACACAGCCACGCCTGAACTTATGTCAATCATGGATTAAATAACATTGGACAGAGTTTGTTCGATCGGACAATGCCATGTGTTAAATTGCTGTGGGAGCTGTTGCTGAGTAGTAGTAGTAGCAGTAGTAGTAGTAGTAGTAGTAGTAGAGTAGTAGTAGTAGTAGCAGTAGTAGTAATTGGTGCTTTTGTTGTTATTGTTATTGTCGTTTTACTTGGTTCTATCAATGTTGTCTTTGCTCTTCTCCTCGTTGCTGTAGTCTTCCTCCTCATGTCGATGTTGTTGTTGTTGCTGTTGTTTTCGGTGCCGTTGTTCCCACAGCAACAGCTCCTAAAGCAACTGCTCCCAGAGCGACAGCTCCCAAAGCAACAACTCTCATGGCAACTGCCCCACAGCCACAGCTCCCACAGCAACAACTCTCATGGCAACTGCTCCCAGAGCGACAGTTCCCACAGCAACAACTCTCATGGCAACTGCCCCACAGCCACAGCTCCCACAGCAACAACTCTCATGGCAACTGCCCCACAGCCACAGCTCCCACAGCAACAACTCTCATGGCAACTGCCCCACAGCCACAGCTCCCACAGCAACAACTCTCATGGCAACTGCCCCACAGCCACAGCTCCCACAGCAACAACTCTCATGGCAACTGCCCCACAGCCACAGCTCCCACAGCAACAACTCTCATGGCAACTGCCCCACAGCCACATCTCCCACAGCAACAACTCTCATGGCAACTGCCCCACAGCCACAGCTCCCACAGCAACAACTCTCATGGCAACTGCCCCACAGCGACAGCTCCCACAGCAACAACTCTCATGGCAACTGCCCCACAGCCACAGCTCCCACAGCAACAACTCTCATGGCAACTGCCCCACAGCCACAGCTCCCACAGCAACAACTCTCATGGCAACTGCCCCACAGCCACAGCTCCCACAGCAACAACTCTCATGGCAACTGCCCCACATCCACAGCTCCCACAACAACAACTCTCATGGCAACTGCCCCACAGCCACAGCTCCCACAGCAACAACTCTCATGGCAACTGCCCCACAGCCACAGCTCCCACAGCAACAACTCTCATGGCAACTGCCCCACAGCGACAGCTCCCACAGCAACAACTCTCATGGCAACTGCCCCACAGCCACAGCTCCCACAGCAACAACTCTCATGGCAACTGCCCCACAGCCACAGCTCCCACAGCAACAACTCTCATGGCAACTGCCCCACAGCCACAGCTCCCACAGCAACAACTCTCATGGCAACTGCCCCACAGCGACAGCTCCCACAGCAACAACTCTCATGGCAACTGCCCCACAGCGACAGCTCCCACAGCAACAACTCTCATGGCAACTGCCCCACAGCCACAGCTCCCACAGCAACAACTCTCATGGCAACTGCCCCACAGCGACAGCTCCCACAGCAACAACTCTCATGGCAACTGCCCCACAGCCACAGCTCCCACAGCAACAGCTCCCACGGCAGCTGCCCCACAGTCAGTGTTAAACAATGACAAAATGTCTGTAAAATATTATTACTCGAACAATAAAGAACGGTGATGAAGAAAGCAAAAACCACGCGAAGAAGGATAATGAGGAAAATAACAACGAAAACAGCAGGTAGAGGGACGAGAGAAGAAATAAAAATGAAAACAAAAAAAGGACAAGCATCACAAAAAAAAGGAGTTTAATAAGAACAAAATGGAAACGAGCACAAAGAATTACAAGAACAACAAAAATCAAAAAACAACAACGGCACCGAAAACAACAGCAACAACAACAGCATCGACATGAGGAGGAAGACTCCAAGCAACGAGGAGAAGAGCAAAGACAACATTGATAAAACCAAGTACAACGACAATAACAACAACAACAAAAAACACCAATTGCTACTACTACTACTACTGCTGCTACTGCTGCTGCTGCTGCTGCTACTACTACTACTACTACTACTGCTACTGCTGGTACTACTACTACTACTACTACTACTACTACTGCTACTGCTGCTGCTGCTGCTGTTACTACTGCTACTACTACTACTGCTGCTGCTGCTAATGCTGCTGCTACTACTGCTACTGCCACTACTACTACTACTACTACTACTACTACTACTACTACTACTACTGCTGCTACTACTACTACTACTACTGCTGCTGCTGCTGCCACTACTACTACTGCTACTGCCACTACTACTACTACTACTACTACTACTACTACTACTACTACTATTACTACTACTACTACTGCTGCTACTACTACTACTACTACTGCTGCTGCTGCTGCCACTACTACTACTGCTACTGCCACTACTACTACTACTACTACTACTACTATTACTACTACTACTACTACTACTACTACTACTGCTGCTGCGGCTACTGCTACTACCACTACTATTACTACAGAACAACCGTAACAAGGATTACAACACCAAGGACAATGAATAAGACACACAAGAATAAAGGCTTAAAACAACAACCGTAATAATAACACAAGAACAACAACATAGCAACAACAAAAGCAACAGTTCTCACAGCAGCAGCCTCAACGACAACAATTCCCACAGTTACAGTTCCCACGGCAACTGCCCCCACAGCAACAGCTCCTAAAGCAACTGCTCCCACAGCGACAGCTTCCACAGCAAAAACTCTCATGGCAACTGTCCAACAGCCACAGCTCCCACAGCCACAGCTCCCACGGCAACTGCTCCACAGTCAGAGCTCCCACAGCAACAGCTCCCACAGCAATTTACCCCACAACAACAGGTCCCACAGCAACAGTTCCCACGGTAACAGTAAACGCGATTACTAAGGGAAGAACAGCACAGTGGAGAGATAAATATTAGACCAATAACCGATCTGTTGATATTAAGCTAATCTACTCATAGAAATCCATTGATGCCCGGCATTGGGCTCGGACATATTCAATTTCAACACCTATTGGAACACTGGAACCAATAAGCATAGAAGCTGATTATCGTGTACCACATCTATCGATATTCCAATCAACTACACACAGCATTCTACTCTCTGACTTTATCTCTCCAAATATACCATACGTACAAGAAGGCTACAGGGCAGGAAAAAGAATTAAAAACTACTTGATAGTAATTCGATGATATATCTGAGATCAGAGTTATATTGTCAAATCTGCTGAGAAAACCACAAGGAATCAATTATGTTGTTGGCCTTGCTAGCTTTTATGTTGCGAAGATGTTATTAGAAGGAGTGAGAAATATAATTTAGATTCGTCTTTCTCATTTTAGCTCCTGATAGTTCTCGACTAATCTAACAGAAGTCGCACTTGCATACATACACACATATATGCACGTAGGCACCACAATAAATATATCCAAACACACACACATACACACACATATATATACATACACACAAAAAACAACAACAGAAATAACATATATATGTGTATATATATATAAATATATATACATATATACATACATACGTACACCCACACATACATCCTCCCGCGCACATTTATAAATATATATATATATATATGTTTGAGCAATTGAAGTGGATGGGAAATAATCCACGCATGCAGTCGAGTATATTTATTAGTTTAAAGCTGATCGTTCACTCAGTCGTTTCTGAGAGCTTCTCACAACGTGTTATTTCATCACACATCACATACATATACATACACATACGCACACACTCTCACATACACACACATAGAAGATTGTGCTCGCACATAGATACACACATACGCGCATGCGCACAAACACTCATATATATATATATATTCATGTATGTTGAGATGATATGTGCATATAGATAGTTTAATAAGGTAGGAAGATCCACGGTAGAGATAATAATGGCACGTAGATAAAGAAGATTATGATGTCCGTCATCGAGCATTCTTTAATCTAATCGCCTAATCATGTCTCTGTATATATTTGAGTAGTTGAATGGATTATCTCGTTATGGATAATTGGGTTAACCGATACCTGGGTAGCAAATTCACACCAGAGAAGACACGTTTGAAGTTACTTGCTTTCGTGTGGAAATTTGTATGTTTTTTTAAAATGATAAATATATTAAAGAATGGAGTTGACCGACGAATTAACAAAATTCCTTTATTTTTGACATATGTTTCGAAGGCTGCATATTCCTAATTGCGAAGGAATAAGGAGTATATTATGCCGCTTTCTCATCAGGAAAAGCAATGAACTTATGTCAACATCAAGATGCACAAAAAACTTTTAGATGACTGCTCACACGGAGCCCATAGTGAAAATGAGTCACTATGCATAGGAATATGCAGCCTTCAAAATAAAGGAATTTTGTTAATTCGTCGTTCAACTCCATTCTTTAATATATGTGTATATATATATATATATATATAAAGAGAGAGAGAGAGAGAGAGGGAGAGAGAGAGAGCGAATGTGAGAGAGAGAGAGAGAGCGATTGTGAGAGAGAGTTCGATTGCTCGCGGCAATCCTTACACTCGCCAGTCCACTCAGCTGTCAAAACTTTATTGTAACTGTATTTCAAAGGGGCCATTTTTGTCACATTCTGTGTCACACTAAATCTCCCCGAGAGCCAGGCCAAGGATAGGCGTTTCTGTGAGTACTCAGCCATGTGCATGTTCATTCCACAATTAGGCTGTTCTGTTGATGAAATCATCTGGAACCCTCCTCATCATGTGCTTGTGAACCATCCCGAAATTCAAAATTTCTGGAAAAAGAATATTAACTCTAATAAAAAGACTTCAGAGAATCAGCCACAAGAAAATTTAAAGGAATGTACGACTGAAAAATTTCAAAATTAGTATATTAGTTGAGATGATATTAGGATAGTATTAAGAAGAAATTGCTAAAATTATCCGGTAGGCCAGTAGAAAGCTGTCGGCAATTCAGTGTTCATGTTGAAGTATAAAACAGGCTGCTGCAACATATGAAATACCCCACCTTGGGTATGTCGATAGTTACTTGCCCAAGAGAGTAATGAAGGATCTTACCGAGTATGTTTCATGTTATGATTGAGAGATCATTTCCTTGATTGCAGAAGCTCTAGTAATCTTTTGGCCCCTAGACTTAAATTAATACATATACAAACTGAGGTTTCCTTTGAAAGCTTTGGATGTTATTTCTGTGCAACCCTGTAGGCTCGTAGGCCAAAACTTGGCAAAACAAAATCTCAATAAACTTGTGGCAATCAGCAGTTGTGGATAGTTGCTTGGGACAAAAGCAGATTAGTTGCTAGTTGCATAGATTGTTTTTCTTTGCTTTAGAGTGTAACAATGGAATTTTGATTGTCAAAGTCAATTTAACTAATCTTAATTGACGCCCATTACAGGGCAGAGAGCTGACAGAATTATTACCGCGCCGGACAAAATGCATTGCCGTTTTTCGTTCGAATAGTTGATCACTGTAGGCAATGTAATCGACTCCTCCCTCGAGATTATTGTCCTTGTGCCAAAATCTTAAACCGATATCACGCACATTAAAATTTTGCGGTAATATGTCTGCTTCAGAACTATTTCCCAATTAAAGATCAAAGTTCTTGGCTATATATGTTACATACAGGTTAACCATACAATTTAGCAATGTTATTTTCTTCCTTCTAAATCTTCGGGATTAGAGTTGAGTACGCGTAGGTGGATGTTAAAAAATATTTCAGTTGAACTCTTCCAAGATTTATCCGAAGTTATGAAAGATATCTGAGGTGCCATGAATTCGCTGGGTGTTGCTTCAGCACGCAGTTGAGCTGTGAGAAATATACTCTTCGTGAAGGAGCCAAGGGCAATTATTTATCTCAGTCTGTGATATCAATTCCACCGTTGCTCCTTGTAATTATCTGAAAATGTGGGTCATCTATTTGGCCAGTCTGAATCATTATAGGATAATAGCGACTCATTTTAATATGGAGTTAATTTTTCAAGAGAATTCTCAGTCGATGCCAAAGCTTACAGAGGTAGAGATTTAAATAAATTAGGATAGAAAACCCGATATGAACTTAGGCAAAATTATTGGCTGTCCTATTCTCAACGTCGAGAACCCAGTTAATAGTGTTGCTGATACATGAGAAGTGATATTGTCTAGGATAGGGTTACTTGTTATTCCGTCCTAATTTTAGAAGGTTAAACCACCTTGCATTTAGCGTTGGCTGGTATTTTGTGTTGGAATCACAAATATGATATGTGAAGGACCTGACAACCAGACGAACCATGCGACCTCTTTGCCTTTAAAACAGTGAAGTTCTTCTTGGTTTAGAATTTAAATATTTGTAAGATTAATATAAACGCCATGTTTGCAATGTAAGTCATTTGATTGAAAGCTCTGCTTGTTCCGATCAAGTCCTTTGTTTTGTCGACTACTGCCGATACACACAGATAGAGAAATTAAGGCCAACAGACCAGATATAGTTATCAGAGATCATGAAGAAAAAAAATGCTTTCTAATTGATGTATCAATACCGGCAGATGACAACGTGTCTCTAAAAGAAATGGAGAAACTCTCAAAATACAAAGACCTGGAAATAGAGATAACTAGAATGTGGAACCTGAAAACAGAAACAATTCCTATCATAGTAGGTGCATTAGGCATGATAAAAAAATATTCAGACAAATACATAACAAAAACACCAGGACTTACAAACACATATAACATACAGAAAATTGCACTACTAGGCACTGCACACATCCTACGCAAAACACTTTCCATACAATAACCATCAGAGCATCACAACAAATCACAGCACATACCCAAGGCACACAGAGCTACGCTCGGTAGTGAATTGAAAGCACGCTATAAAAATAAAACTACTGAATAATAATAATAATAATAATAATAAATAATAATAATAATAATAATAATAATAATAATAATAATAATAAGGAAAAGAAGAAGAAGAAGAAGAAGAGAAGAAGAAGAAGAAGAAGAAGAAGAAGAGGAAGAAGAAGAAGAGCAGAAGAAGAAGAAGAAGAAGAAGAAGAAGAAGAAGAAGAAGAAGAAGAAGAAGAAGAATAGTAATAATAATGTAAGCTTATTAATATTGAATTTGAGGTTTCGGTGGTTCACTTTCTCTCTCTCTCTTTCTCTCTCTCTCTCTCTTCTTTCTCTCTCTCTCTCTCTCTCTCTCACACACACACACAAATACACATACACACATTAACACACACACACTGAATATGTGTACTTCTGTGTTTTGTGATGATCGTAGTTGAAGTTATGACAATCTGTTTCCCCAATTCCATCA